>NC_142039.1:50561205-50712834 GCF_982192425.1 Myodes glareolus | reverse complement strand
TCCCCACTGCCTTCAGTGGTCATGTAGCATTAAGCATACCTTTGCTGTTTCAAACCTAAGGTCTGCAAAAGAGTTGTTGGTCACTGTAGTGTGGCACAACCTGACGGATACACAGGCCCTCAAAGTCCTTTTTCTGACTTGACATGAGTCAGGATTAGTGTGAAAGAATGTTAGTGCTATCTTGGGTGTATTTTAGAAATATATGTATTGTAGAAAGTATATAAATTTCAAAAACAGACTCTTGTTTCTTTGACTCATCTATACATAGACTTAATGGTCTATCAAAAGAGACTGATTTCATGACAGTGTCAAAAAATACCTTTGGCTCATGGGTCATGTCATCATTAGGGAACCCAAGTGAACATAAATATTATTAATGTCCACATGCAAATGAGTTATTCCTTGCAGTATTCTCATGTTGCCTCCAATGCTTTATTTTTAATGCTAGGGATTGAATGCCAGGATCTCATGTGCCCTTCTTTCCCTAGCCCTTCAGCTCTGGGAGGGAAGCGATTCTCCCCGCTTGTGATATGAAATAATTCTCTATAGAAAAATCTTATGCTGTTACCTTTCTAGCTGTGGCAGCTCTTACAGGATAGCCTTGTGGTATGCTGTATTTAAGAATGTAATTCCTATTTGTCCACACATATTCCTTTCAGTTTCTATCTATACATTTCCAAAATGTGCTGAACTTGAGTTTGGCGAACCGCTCATCCCATAGAGTCAGAATCACTGTCCAGCCATTGAGCACTGTGTTAGCTTAAAACTCAGTGTTCCCTCTCCCTCTGCCCCTCTGCTCTTTTCCAACCTGTCCCCTCCCTTTCTCCCTCCCTCCCCACACCTAGACATTTCTATTCACCTTGTCATGAGGTTCTAGGTCCTGGAGAAGTGTCTGAATATTTTTTATTATCTCTCATTAATGAACTTTGAAGTATCCACTGAGGACAGGGAGGACAGGAAGGCTACTCGTGACCTCATTGGTAATCTGAGCCACACCAGCTGCAGGACTCCAGTTTGAATTGCACAAGTTTCCACTTAAACACACACTGCACAGGTTTAGGCTTTCAGCAAGTGTTTGAGCTGATCTAAAGGAAGGTAGAATTAGTGGAAGAGTTTTAGTGTGAGGGGGTGTGCATGGAAAGATGGCAGACCTCCCATCCCCACACATATATTAACCTTTCTCTTTTACCAAGCTCCACCCACTATACTTCCCCTATCATCACCCATATACTCTTGGAACAGAATATAGGGTGTCCTTTAGTTCTGTTCTGGTCCACAGCATAGGCTAGGAGCTTCATCCTTGACAGTGAGACACACATTAAGCTTTCTGGGGGAACATCTGGTTCTCTTTCAGCTTATAGATTTCCATAAAAAAGGCGGTGTTTTTTTCTCAACCTGGCAGGGTTCTAACAAGCTTTGCCGAACAGAAAGCATTTAGGGGAGCAGCACTAACCTTTTCATTGGAGAAAGGAGTACGTTTTAGAATTGCTGCTTTGGACTAGACTCAACATCAGAGAATAGCGCTTCTCTCAGGGGCAAGCCAGGGATAGGAGTGGGTCCCTAGAGAGCTAATTAAGGGCGTCGGGTTTACACAGGGCTGAAAACAAAGCCGGTGGGCACGCAGGCTAGCCGGGAGGCCAGCAGAGCCAAGCCGTCCTGTAAGTCAGGTTCTGCCTGAGCTGTGGCTGAGAGCCCAGACCTCAGTCCTTTCGCCGCCACCGCTGCTCACCTCTTAGATGCAGAAAGGTTGAGATGTCCTGTGGCTGGACAGATGTTATCTGAACTGGGGTCAGGGTGCAGATCTCCTGAGTAGCAGTGTAATGGACAGTGGGGGAGGGTGGCACAGCTGTGGCATCCAGAGTGCAAATCAGGAACGGACGCTATGGTTTGGGAAATTACAGTGGCGGCAGAATTGGAGTGCTTCCGGAGGAAAGCTTTTGAAATGCTGCTCGGATCTTGGAAGAGTGAGCCCTGACAGCAGGCGCCGCCGAAGCTTTCCCGTCCTTTTCACCTTTCCCACCTAGGAGGACCTTTTCGTCCCCCAACAGGCTTGATGGACTTTTGGCCAAGTTGACTTCAGAACTCAATGTCCCTGACAGGTGTCGTCGACTCAGTAAGAGCACAAAGTCTCCAGGACTGCTGGCCAGCCACAGTAAATGTTAGAGGAGGAGGCAAGGGCACAGAGGGATTAGTCACAAGTGTCTTAGGTATGTGCTATTGCTGCTGGTTTCCAGGGAAACGGATTCCATAATGATGTTGCTCAGCCTGTCAGACACCTGGGACTCCTGGTGCATGTCCTGTTCCATGCAGAAGCCATTCGCAGAGACCATGTAACACGGACATCTTCGGGGGGAGCCGTGGTGTCTTGCTGGCGTTGCTGTGGCTGACAGGCAGTAATGGGGGACATCTGTTCCTGAAAAAGAGGCAGACTCGCCATCTGAGGTGTTGATATGTCTCTCTGAGCTGATGTGCTCACCTCACTGGATTTTGTTAGTTCTCAATAGTCTCCCCTTTCCTAGCCCTGCTTTCTGTTGTGTGTCTTTCTACAGTGTTCCCTCTGGATAGGACTTCAACTACTTGTGCTCTCTGGGTCTAGGCATTGGAGGTGACAGAATTAGAGGCTACCAGAGTTCACCTTTCTGTTGCTTACCCATAGAAGATGGGAAAAGAGAAATGACCCTGCCTGATCACCTCCTCAGGCACCACAAGGGAAGCACCCAAGGCAGGTAGTCAGAGCCCAGGTGGAAGCTGGAGGTGGATGGCTCCTGCCCCAGTCCTGTGTCTCCCACTCATGAACCCCCATGAATCTCATCTCCCCCTCTCCTCCATCTACAATGTCTTTCTTCCTCCATCCACAGTGTCCTTGGCCAAATCCTACCAGCCTCTTTTTGGGGCCAGGTCACCCAGCTCTTCTTTACATATCTTTTTCCCCAACCCCCTGCCTTCAAGTGATGGCCCAGCCTCCATCTCCAGGACGGTCTCACTTTTGCCTTCTTACAGCTGTTCAACAAAATAAATGGAATCCCGCGGTCCATGGGGTTTTGTTTTTATTTTTGTCACAATGATCAAATGCAGTAAACTGAGCCTCAAGTCTCTAACTGTATTTAGCAAGCCCCCAGATTTTTTGTAAGCTAGGAGAATGAGTTAAGGCTTGGTGACGGTGACTGGGAGCCCTTGGAAACCTAGAAGGGAAGGGGCACAAACTTTGAGAGGGAGAAAAACCTTGCCATGGGAGGGCTCAGCGTGGAGGTGTACAGTTAGGTGGTGGGGTGGTAGAACCAGAAAAACCAGGGGGTAGGCGGTGTGAGTAGAGAGGGTGAGGGGAGGTGCTGGGAAGGGCTGTAGCTAGATTCTGAAAAGAAGGCTAAGGAGTGATCATCCTAGAATGATCACTTGGTTTTTGGTTTAGTCTGGGCCCTGACCAACCAAGTCCTCCTGGTAGCCAAACAAATCGCTCCACTCAGGGCAGTTAAGAGCAGCCTGAGTCTCTGCCCTGATCCCATGTTTACAGGCACTCTTCTTGAATGATGGCATGGTAAACATATGTTCTGAAGCTGGCATTAGTCCTTGCCAATGTGCACATACCAATATACCTGTTTAATAAAATCTGCAGGAACTTTACTCCCCCAAAGCCATGTGCGCTCCCAAGGACATGTATATGCTGCTAACATATTCAAAGATGAAACCTAGAGGAACCTTCCCAGTGCCTGCTGCATGAAATTGAAGTACACATAGCACTAAATGAATTTATTTCCACTATTAAAATTTCTAGTTTGCCATCTACTTAAAAGACAAGTTCACGTGAATAGACTAGTCATGCGATTATCTCTACAGGGAGTATTTTAATGAGAAGAAAGATAGTTGATGGGTGTTTTATCTATATTCCTTCTCTCTATCCCATTAAACAAGAAATTGGTCTTTGCCAAAAGTAAACCTAGTATATGTCTCCTAAGCAAGATAATTAACTGGAAAGGAGCCAATTGCAGAATTGCTTATCCAGACATACTTAGTACCAGTCTCATATTCAGTATGGATATACACATTATAGGTTTTACATTCTCTCCCTAGAGAGAGAGAGACAGTACGCACAGCAGTAAATTACATCTGCTGAAAATAGATTGTGCCATTTCTCCCCAGAACTGAAATCTCTGCCCACAATGATAGCCTGGGCAGTAGCCCACTGGCCTGTATTGATTCTGGCATAAGCTCACTATAGTACACTGCCAGCATAGTAAGTGAATGGCTTAGCTGGATGCCTAACTGTGCTGCTGAATATATTAAAAAGCAATTAGCTTCCTGAGGGTCAGTAGATGATATTCCATTTCAAAACACAGAATGAGCTCATATCTAATCATGAGATTTCATCACACTCAACAACAGTTTTATGAGCAATATTTTGACAGGGGGGTGGTTTGTTTTGAACCTAGGAGTACTGAAATGTTAAATGATGAATAGAGGCAGATAAACCAGCTATCAACTGATTGGTTTTTCACTGGAGCTTAAATTTATTCTTCTTGATTTCCTTTTTTTTTTTATCTCCTTTTTTGGCCCTTTATTTTCATTCAGAGTCTCGCTTCTTGTGGCTATGCAATGATTGGTATCCCTTGTGCATATTTTTTGTATGATTCAATGTGTTTTAATTTTTCCAGACATCATTATCCCATCATCGTTTGTTACATTTTTTTGCATTCATTCTTTGCCATCTATAAAGGTGGTAGAAAGGGCTCTTAGAAACCACAGCTACCGCTGTTAGCTCTAGCCTGAATCTAGTAGACTCCTAATTAGATAAAGTGGGAAAAAATGAGTGCCTCAGACTCTTGTCCACAGACTTACTTGTTTTAGCCTCAGGTCTAGCTCTGACATCACCTCCACTGTTGATTTGCCTGTGTACCTTGATGGTCATGCAGTATGACCTTCTTAGTCCTGTGCCGCCGTCCTTCAAATCCCTTCATCTCCCCTTGTGCTGGTTTGAATGAGACTATCTTTAAGGTCAGAAGTTTGAATACTTGCTCCCCAGTTGGGGCTGTTTAGGGAGGCTGAAGAGGTATGGACTTTAACTCTCCACTCTCTACGTCCAGATGAACTCTTCTTTCTGTAAGTTGCCTTGGTCATGGCATTTTATCGCAGCAATAGAGAAGTGACTAACACAGCCCTCTTCTGCCAACACTTTCCTTGTGGCCTCCTTCCTCATCATTTTTCCATTGCATTTATTGCTTTATTTTTCTCTTGGGGATCCTTGTTTTTGATGCCACTAACTTCAGCAAAGTGCACTCTTGATTCTACCCAGCCTGCTTTTGGTCCCCCAACCCTTCATAGTCATCATGACTCTAGTACTCCAATGTTGCTACTGCCACATGGAATGCCAGTTTCCCTTCTGACCACCGGGACCTTCCCTTTGAGGACCCTTCAATGTCCTTGTGTTCCCTAGAGCCTGTCATCATCTAGAGGGTGCTGACCACAGTCTTGAATGCTTCTGATTCATGCATCATCTGATCACCTGCCATGTGTAAAGAATGGTGCCATGGAGGAGACCCAAGCATGTGCCAGGCTTAAACCTAACCACACAAATCAGAGTCCAGCACACGTACTAAAAGTCAGATGCCAGATGGATGAATAAGAAAAACCATTCATAAGAAGGAGGTGAGCTTCAACACTTTGTGTTGGTCCTGCCATGTGGAGTGCCTATTTGCCTTTTCTGAATATCCAGAACTCACCTTAATAGATCAGGATGTTAATGTCCCCCCTGAACATTCAGTCAAAATTTGAATAAAAGAATAAAAAACCTGTTACCTGGCTTCTGTTCCCTTTTCATTCAGGGTCAGTATATGGATTTGTTAACTTTCTGACACTATAAACTGAAACCACAGATATAAATACCTTATAAGGAGAGAAGGGGATTTGGGGCCTGAAGTTGTAAAGATTCTAGCCCATTGTCATGTGACATCACATCTGTAGGCTGTGGCAAGGCCGCACATCATGGCTGGAGCGCATGGTGGAACAGAACTGTTTTGCTGAGAAGTAAATAGAGGAAGGAGTTGTGGCCTCATAAACCCCTCAATATAAAGACCACCCATGTAGCTCTACATGTTCAATGTCCATGGAAAACTTCCAACAGGATCATCCTGGGACCAGATCTTTAGCATATGCATCTTTGGGAGACATCCAATATCCAGCTCCAGCAGTATAGAAAATAATCTGCTCCCCCAGGCCTTCCTATATCACATGCATTTTAGAAGGATGGTATTGTAAAATGAACTGGCTCTGGATGACTGTGTCAAAGGACTATAAGACCATCCTGGGGTCAGATATCTCCCTAGGAGGCCTCACAAGTCAGCAGATGGCCTTACCACCCTTGTTGATGATTTATTTCAGTGAAAGGATGCCCAGCAGAGTCAGCAAAGGAGGAGAGCAGCGGATGGAGTAAAGTTCAGGCACACCAGGTGCACACTTGCAAAATGCCCTTCCCGTGATGTCACAGGCTACCTTAAATTGCCCCAGCATGGACCTTTGACTGCATCTTAGGTATTGTCTGCTGAGGAAGCTCACTGTAGACTAGATATATAGGTGTCCTCTGCCTGACATGTACCCAAACTTGAGTTGCCAGAATGAACACAGGTACTCATCACTACACACATTGTTCATGCAGATAGCTTAGGAATACCCAGCTTTCCTTATCAACCAGGGGTCAGAACCCTTCCAGATACCCTAAGGGCCTACCCTGAATACAGGCCTTCTTCGGGAGAGCAGCTTTGGTCAGTGCCTTTCTCCTGTATTAATCTGAAGGGTTTTTTTGTTTTTTGTTTTTTTGTTTGTTTGTTTACAAGAAGAGAAATGCTTTCTCTTACTTAGCAGATTTCAAGTGCTTCACCAATTGTGGGTAAAATAATAATGAGGAGCAAGAAAGATTTGAAAGAAATCTTTGTGAGAGCAAGCCATGGCAGAATCCACGTGTCCTCCACACATTGCCCCCTGAGCTCTGGATACGCTCTGGATGCCTCCCACTGTGTGCTGACTTTTGCCTCCTGTGACAAGAGCTGAGGCTCCAGCTGGGCAAGGCTCAGGGAGCTTTCCTGAGCCACCTGAGCCTGGTGTGGAAAAATGCCAGGGGAAGTTTGGCTTTCTGACCATGCTGTCTCTACACTCCCTCCTGGGTAGTCTCAGGTATTGAACTCCACAGCCTATATGTAGTTGGTTTCTACAGAAGTTAAAGCTGAGGAGAAGGGAAATTCTTAGCCTCACTCTGCTCTGGGCAAGCCCCGGCTCCAGCCTCCTGCCTTCACAGGGTAGCTGTCAAGGGCAAGCTGCAGACTTAGATTCGAGCTTAGCTTAGCATTGGTAGGCCATATTGCAAGTGTACTCCCACCTGGATATCCAAAAAGACTGTGTCTGACTATCCTGGTATAGAATACAAACAGATCCATACTGACCAAGGAGGAAGCTCATGTGACAGGATGGGAAGGATGTCTTCTCTCTCTCTCTCTCTCTCTCTCGATGGTCATGGGATGAAAGAGGATACTGTATAATATGGATTCAAAGATGCATCTGCACACCCTTGTCTCCTGTTAGCGTTTGTGAATGAAGTCCTGTCTTAGAATTGATGCTGTACCAAAAATGGACTACACGCAGCCTTGTCTTTTTAGTGTTCCATTTCATAGTGGGGCACCTCAAAATCAGTGATTTCTTAGATAAAATATAAAATACAAAGCACTTTGTACCAATCCCAGCAGGAAGTTCAGCTCTTGCCATTATCTGTGTTGTTTTCAGGAAGATGTGAGAGGCTAACCAGGCATGCCATAAGATATACAACCTATAAATGGTTTTTACACGTTTAAACAGTTGAGAAAGCATGAGAGATTAATGTTTTGTGACCCATAAAAAACAAATTAAGTTTAAATATATGTCCAACAATGAAATTGAACACTGCTTCGCCCATTTGTTTGCCGGTAGCCCGTGGTGTCTTACTCTGCAGCAGTATTGCTAAGTGGCCACTGAGAAACCATGTGGCCCACCACACTTAAAGTATTTGCTGTTTCGCTATCTCAGGAAAACCTTGCCAAGTCCCCATTTACTGCTCAGCTCTGTGACTTGTGCCCTTCTGCGGAAAGAGGCTTTCTCATTTGTCTTCTTTCCTTTCATACTTTATGGCTACTCAAGTAAGTGATTGCTAAATTGAATTTCTGCAGCCGTTCCTAAGTCCAAAAAAGTATTCTCAACGCATGATGGTTACCATGGCAGCAGATAAACATCAAAATGAAATGCTCATCAGCTAAAGGAGAAGAAACCAACTCTCCAAGACACTCTTCCAAACAAGTTCATATTTGTATTGCAGCATCTGTCAAGAAGCAAATAAAATAAGTCACCGTAAAGAGTAAGGTCACGTCCCCTGGAATGGCTGAGCAAGCAAATGCTTCTTGGGTGGGAGATATTTTTCGGAAAGTGAACACTTCATAGTTCCTGCTTATCTTGGAAGGACTGCTGAGCTCATAGGACCACACACAGACGGCAAGGGGGCCCAGCACATATGCTGAGAAGTGAGCCCATGACAGCTTTAAAAGCCCTTCTGGTTTCCAGAGACCAATTAGGCTATTGAAATTTAAAGTACAGTTGACATTTTCTCTACCTGAAGTGTTTTCAAGGCAGATAAGCTTAGGTGTGTTCAAGGTCATGATGTAGGCTTGCACAATCTGGATGGAATAAGCCTTGGGTAAAGGCAGCCGTGGTCAAGTGAGAGACCGTGAGCCAGAGGTCTTTGGGTAGGAAGGACCTGCCTGCACTTTAGGCTCTAGTGGGTACGTTGCCTTGGCTTTGTGTGTGTGCATGTGTAGCTGGGCAGCCATGGATGAGCACAGCCAGCCATAGTAATGGTCCTGCTCTTCCCCAGTGTCTGGAGGTTCTGCCTGGAACTTCAGGATCTGATGAAGGGAGCCCAGTTGTCCGCATGCCCATTTCTTAGAAGTAAGAAATTTCCTCCAAGCCCAGGATCAAAGATCTCCAAAATGTATTTTGAGCATTTTCATTATATTGCCAAATAAGTCTACTTTAAGTCATTTCCCCCAAAAAGCATAATTTTAAAAAGTTTTTGGTTTTGCCTTCTTAGACGTGGCTAGCCACCTTTCGTTTCATAAAAAATCAATGGAAAAGTAAGTGTAGTGGAAAACAGCATTTCCAACTGAAGCCTTTAAAGAATAGAAGTGTTGCCCTGTGATTCCAGCACCTGGAGAGATTGAAACAGGAGGGTCACAAGTTCAAGACCAGCCTAAGCAACTTGGCAAGACTGTCTCAAAGTGAAAAGTAAAACAGGGGCAGGGTTGGGCTCATTTACAGAGTGCTTGCTTAGCACGGGCAAAGCCCTGGGTTCTACTCCCAGCGCTTCTGCCACTACCACCACCCAAAAAAAAAAAAAAAAAAAAAAGGAGTATCCATCCATTTACCGGCAAATTTCAAGATGTCATTATTTTTTACCACTGTGTAGTATTCCAGGAGTGTGAGGGTCATGGGAGAGGCTAGAAGAGGAGAGGGGACGAAGGGAGGGGAGTAGAGAAAAATGCATAACTCAATAAAAACAATTAAAAAGGAAATAAATAATTAATTTAAAAGAACTATAAAAATTGGTAAGGGGAAATATAATGATGTATAAAGATATCTATATTTGAATATTATTTTGCATAGGTTAATTTAAAAAAAGAAGCATACATTCAAGAAATTCAACAGTGTTTCCTACAGCCCAGTCTCCCTAGTACCTATCCTGACAAGGTTGGGTTTATTTCCTTGTAACTTGTTTCTTTCTCCTAAAAGGAAAGTATGATGTTCAACAAAGACTATGGTTAGAAAACAGTTTTTCTTTTGAAAATAAACAGGAAAGTATGATGTTCAACAAAGACTATGGTTAGAAAACAGTTTTTCTTTTGAAAATAAGGTGTATATACCTTGAATGAGAGAATTTTTTCTTTTTCTTTTCTTTTTTAGAAAAATATACTTATTTATGTTTTTAATGTGTATGTATGGATATTTTATCTGCATGTATATCTGTACACCAGAAAGGGGCATTGTACTACAATTATGCATGATTGTAAGCAACCCTGTGGGTGCCAGGAGTTGAACTCAGGACCTCTAGGAAAGCAGCATTACTCAACTGTTGAGCCATCTCTCCAGGCCCAAAGAATTCCTTCTTATTTATTTATTTATTTATTTATTTATTTATTTATTTATTTATATTTTATGTGCATTGGTGTTTTGCCTGTATGTATGTCTGTGTGAGGGTGACAGATCCCCTGGAACTGGAGTTACAGACAGTTGTGAACTGTCACATGGGTGATGTGGCTGCTGGAAATTGAGTCCAAGTCCTCAGGAAAAGCAGCCCGTGCTCTTAACCGTGGAGCCATCTTTCCGGCCCCAAAGGAATTTTTCACAAGAAAAATCATTCTCAAGATTTCTTTAAAACCATCTCTAGGACTAGCAAGGTAAAGGCACTGGCCACTAAGGTTGACAGCCTGAGTTCGATCTCTGGGAACTGCATTGTAGAAGAGAACTCTTATATGTTATCCTTTGACTTCCACACATGACCTACGTCTAAATAAAATATAATCATGTTTTTAAATCTCTAATATGAACACAGTAGTAGTATTTTCCCCACCCCTTTGAAGCATTCAACATGCCTTTGGTTAAAATGCTTATGTGGTCTAGTCTAGATCCTTTAAAAGAAAATGTGACTTCTTACCAAACATCTGAGTGTATGTTATGCCATTATTACTAATAAGTATACTCCACGTGGACTTCAGAGAAACACTTGCCCCGAGCACAGTATAGGAGAAAAGTTCCAGGATGTAATTAGAAGCTCAGCAGAGTGACCCAAAAGAATTCACATGGTTTCTACCCAGTCCCTCTGCCTGGAAATGTCCCCATGTGTCTTTAGACAAAATGCCTGAAGGAGGCTAGAGGATTATCTCCTAAGCTGAATTATTCATGGAATATTAAGAAGTAAAAAATATTTTCTTAAAAAAAATACAAACCTCCTACTCTAGTGATAGAATTGAGTTAAAAATAGAGCCAGTACTGGGAAAGACCATAGAATTTTAATTAGCTCAACACTGAGTGGGTCAGGAATAGCTGTAGGTCTGGCTCAGTGGGAGGACTGCACTGCTGGGCCTGTACACATTTGTCTCTGTGGATTTAAGTAAAAGCAGAATTTGTATGCAGCCTCCACAAGCTGCTTCCAGAACCTGCCTTCCCAACAGCATTTATCTCGGGAATAAAAGGTTGCTACTGGGCCATGCTGGCCTTCCACTTTTGCTTATATTGCCCCAGTCCCACCCCCCTTTCCTGACCCCTACCATTCCTGTCCCTCCATCCCTTCCACAGAAATGGAAATGGGTCTCCATTCTATTGTAATCCTTTAGTATAACTCATTGCATTGAAATTTTTGGTTTTATTTCTCTGTAATCTTACAGTTACATTGTATATCTTTGACTTCTTTCAGCTTCTAATCTGACCCACTTTCTTTGGAAATTTGGCTAATTTGACAGAAATTAATGGACCTTTTAAGCAAGAATCTTTCTGGGTTTAAGACCTCTTCCAGAATTTGACAAAAACTGTGGATCCTTCCCTTGGGGGAAAAAAAATGACCATCCTATGTACACGTGTATGTAGTTTTACAGAATTATACCCGTAGCCCCCCCTCCCGTCTGAAATTACATGGTGGCCATGGTTTGACCGTATCTCTTAGAAATATATCTTCCAGTTAGAAAGCTTCTCTCCAAATTCAAATATTAGTAGTGTTTGGTAGACGGGGGCTCTAGGGAGTAGTAGGGCTAGCTGACGTCATGAGACTCAGATCCCCATGGTAACACTGATGGCTTTAGAAGAAGGATCTTGTACTGGCTTGCTTGCTCTGCATCTCCATGTGATGCTCTTCACCCCTTCCAGGAGTCCAAGGGCCTTGCCAGGCACCTATCTGATACCTAGGGCAGAGCTCTTTTTGTTTACCTGCATTCAGAATCATGAGCCACATGAACTTCTATTCCTAATAAATTACCCAGTTGCAGATAGCAGCAAAACAAGTGCCAAAAGTGGCCAAGGAGCAACTGTGGTTGAGTATGAGGGACAAGGACCTTCAGGGAACCTGACTTACGTTGTCACCGGTACTGGGTTTATGTGGAAGATAGCAGCGTGGAGGGCCAAAGACAGGAGAACTTTGCCAGAATGTGGGTGTCATTGAGTCCTTCATCATTAGAACCAAGGATTTGAAAAACTCTATTATCAGAAAACACCGTTGTTCAATAGATCAGGAAATAGGTCCACAACGTGATTTCTCCCAACCCAAAATGCTCTCCATCCTTGATATTAGTTTGACCTCACTCAAATACAGGCTTTTCTTGGTTCCCTGGTAACAATACAGTGAGCTGTGATTTTTTTTTTTTTTACAAAGACTAAGAAAGATGTGTCTTGACCTAGTGACCCCTCATTAGAGCCTCATAGAACTAAGTGCTTGTTTTTTTTATTATGGTGTATGCAAAAAAAAAAAAAAAAATGGGAGTGTCATGTAGATTTGAGTCCCCGTCATCAGCAGTGCTTTGGAAATGGGAGGGAGCAAATTCCTTTTCATTGTATGTGACTGATCTGAAGTGCCAGTTACTAGTCATTTCCCTTCAACACAGCAGACGTAGCATCTGCATCGAGGAGTCATTTTTAAGCCTCCCGCCTTGTCACCTCTAGCTATGTGACGTGGACAGCCTCCCTGGAGTTCAGGTTCACCATAGGTGATTGTCCAGGAACTGTGGCAAGTCTATCCAGTAAAGCCATGTCGAAGATACCTGGTTCTCTCCTATCGTCAAGACCCTGTTCGTAAGGACATCCCAGCCCTAATGGGATATCCAGGTAAGGATGAATAAGCCAGGGCTGCAGGAAGGAAGGGAAACATAATCAGTGATATAAACATGCATGACCTAAGCGTGCCACACCTCATATCAGTCAAGTGCAGTGTTTGTGACATTCTTCGGACGTTTATAGTCAGAGACCACAGAAGGGCTCCAGGCTTACGAGAACAGTCCTGGGAAGCCATCCTCAGGATGAGGAATGTCACCTGCTGCAGGCCTCAAACACCAGGCTACCTGTGCTGCCTGCAGTAGGCACAGACCAAGCTGGGGCTGCCAGCTTCATAGGGGGTTAGAATTCTGTTCCCTGTATTGTACATGGGAAGACCTGTGGATCAAAGCTCACTTCCTTGACCTCAGAGCATCTGAAGATAAAAGGCTATTAGTTGGCTGCCCTTGTTTAATATTACACACTTTCTCTCTCTCTTTCTCTCCCCTCCCCATACACACATAAGAGAAGGCCATGGCAGAGCAGAAGCTGGCCCAAAACTCTCCCTGCAACTGTGTCTCCCTGTTTCTCCCAGGTATTATCTGCTGGCCCTTACAGTCTGCACCAGCTTCCCTCCCCTGGGACTGGGGGTCTGTTCGCTGTGTGCTCTGCATTCTTTCCATGGGAGAAGAGCCCGGCTCCTGTTTCCTCTCTGCTCTAGCCAGGGGAGAGATGGCAAATGGTTGGAGGGCTCCACCTGCTCAGTTACTTTCCTGTCCAGTTTTTTTTTTTTAAAAAAAAAAAAAAGGTGGCATGGGATTCTGCCCTGCTTATTTATACTGATGCCATGAAACCTAGCTCCCCCAGAGAGCCCAGAAAGATCCTGACCCTTGTCTGCTTAATAACTCTCTGCATTTCTAAAGGGGTGTCCTCAGAGGTGTTTCTGTTCCTGGTTAAAATATATATTAATTTGTTGAGTATTTTAAAAGTATATATTAAGATGAGAGTTTTTAACTTGTGGTAAATACAAGGCAAGCACTCTACTACTGAACAAACCTAGGTCAATTTCTTTCACCAGAAGACCTCACAGAATCTTTAATTTACTAGTAAGCACACTCATCTCCAAGAAAGATGCATGGGATAGCTCCTGTGTTTGCCCCAGGGTTCTGTGGTCTTTGGGTAGAACGCATGCTTAGCAAACAGGAATTGTAGGCTGTGGGTTTTCGGTGTCTCTAGCTCCTGGGTTAGCATATTCCCCTGATTGTTAGTGTGGGACCCAGCTCCCATTCACTCTGTATTAGTGTTCATTGCAGGGATGCCTTTGTGACTCACTGAGATGGTTGTATTTCTCCTGGCCCCCATGGTGTGATTCAGCAAAGAGTTGGGAAACTGACTGGGAAAGTAAATGATTGAGTATCATCTTGGATCGTGCAGGGTGTGCTGTTGGCAGCCTGCGCTTTGGAGTCTGTTTTCAACAGAAAACAAGGTGATGTTGATACAAGGGCATGCTCTCTGGGCATTGCCCCAGCCTCTCTCATCCCTGTGGAAGTGAGAAAGGAAGTATTAATATTAGCATGAGCTCCAAAGCTCCTGGTTTTGGAGATGGTAACAGACAAGGTCACCTTCTTCCCCAGTCTCCTATCTGTGTGACCTCTGCCAGCTTTTAGCTTCCTTCCTGCAGCAGCTGATTCTTACCTGGCTAAGTGGTGTCATTTGAGTTGGCCAAGTCCTGTGTGAAGAAAGACCTGAGAGGTCAGACTGTGTGACTAATCATCCACACAGAGGGAATCCATCCAACCCTTTAAAAGATACAGAAGTGATGGAGGAATCCGCAGACCTCAAAACAGACCAGGCGTTGGACCCCTGTGCCTTCCTGCTCAAGTGTGTTTCCCCTGTTTTCTAGGAGGGCAGTGTAGCAGATGTCTCTTGTGATCTGCCCCTGGTGTGGTTTCTTTAGATGGGAAGCACTGCTTTAAGCCCATCTGATCCCACTGACCTCGGCCCTCTGGTTCCACCTGCCAGGCTCCTTCCTGCGAGCCTGGCCTGAGGAAGTCCTTCCTCGGCTTCATTGCTCCTGTCGGATCATGCGACCTGGCTGCACAGGTTTCTGTGGATGATCTCACCTGGGTGGGGGCTGCCCACACTTCTGCTGTGTCGGGAGTCCAGGCTATCTCATAACCTTTTGTCTCCTAAGTAACCAGGACTGTACGTAGGTCCCCAATAAACAATGAAGGCAGGACAGAGAAGTGCAGAGCAGGGCTGTCAGGGTTACCTGTAGATATGTTAAGGCCCTGGAGTGACCTCCCTCTGCTGTGAGCTAGGGCCTGAACTCCAACCAGGAAGACACAGGCCCCTATTTTAAGCCACAGAGAGACATGACCTTGTTGGCAATATAGCCAACTCCACCTCTGTGTCCTGGAGACTGGATTCACCTGACCCTCCTGGGTGTGGGATTAAAATAATTATAGCATGAAATTCACCTGCTGAGCTATTCTCACTGGCAGTCTGCTCAATCGCCAGAACCCACATGAAGGTGGAAAGAGAGAACTGACTCCTGGGAGTTGTCCTCGCAGCTCAGCTCCACATGTGCGCACTATGACATGTGTGCACACATATCCGCATAAATACATTACACACACACACACACACACACACACACACACACACACACACTGGCAAAGTTTTGAATAGCCACTGAACTGTATACCCAGAAATGGTGAAGATGGTATTTTTTAATGTGCCCATTCTAGCAGTCTAGAACATGGTTTCTGGTTCTGTGTCCCACATTTTCTTCTCAATGTCCGTCCTTTTCTCAGTTGACATGATTTATAGTCTATGTGCAGCTTCCGTTTCTCTGTGGCACAAAAGTCATAAAGGGGCTCCCTTCTATGCCACAGGCTAGCCGGGGCTCCCTGTCCTCAGGGCCTGAGCCATGGTGGACATCAGTGGATTAACCTGTCAGGAAACGAGTGTAGAAACATGAGACAGGGTGACTTCAGAGGTGTGGAGCCACTAGAAGTACACACCACACAGACACTACGAAGCTCCCGGCCTCTACATGTCTTGCCTCTAGTCCTGCTCGTCTGGTGTCTTCTGGGGTTTTCATTGGTGAATAACGTCAGTTGTATTGGAGACTTTTTTCTAATGACTATTTGAAGTGAAATCTACCCCTTGGATAATCTGTAAAATAGCCAGCAGTGTATCATTGTCTTTAAGTACAGCCTCCCCGTTCACGCCGCTTGACTAAACTTTGTACTAACTGGTTAGTGGGTCCCCTTCCCTGAGCCTAGCCTCCGCCGCTGCCATTGCACTCTGGCTCTATGACTCTGCATATCTTCAGAGGAATTATGTAAGTCAAGTCATACTGTGTTTGCCTTCTGTGACTATGGTATCTCACCTGGGTATAATGTCCCAGAAGTTCATTCATGTGGCATAATCGCTTTCCTCCTTAAGCCGAATGCTGTGTCACTGTGTGGTTTTTCCCAGTTCAGCTTATCCATTCATCACATGATGATGGTTGAGTTGTTTCCATGCCTTGGCTATTGTGATCAGCACAGTGAACATGGAAATCCTTCAGGATCCTGATTTCAGATCTTCTGGATATAAATTCAGAAATGGAATTTCTGGATCACATAGTAATTCTGATTTTACTTTTAATTTTTAAGTAACTACTGTGTTGCTCTCTATAATGCTTTCCTTTTGCAGGCCACCAATGCAAGTTTGTTTCCAAGGCTCTACCTGGTCTCTGAGCCTCGCTGCATGGGCCGTCCTTGCATCTGCTGACATGTCACTCTGTCCACTTTCCTGCCCACACCACTCTCTGAAAAGACAGTGTGGTACTGACCTTCTCTTAGGGCTAAGTTCAAATGCTGTTTCCTTGGTAATGTCCTCCCCTTGGGTTGACTCCCACCTTTGCGTTCCTGAACACAAGGCTCACATGTCAGCCTTTCTTATTGTTACCCTTGAGACCAGCACTGTGGCTTGGTCAGCCTGCCATCTCTACAACATAGGGCTATGTGTGGCCCACTTGGAGTGAGTGCATGGGAGGTGTTTGTGATGTGCTTCCTTCTGCTGGCAGTTATTGGCCATTACTCATGTGTCCTGCCAAAGGACAAGATGGGGTGTTAATAAGAACATTCATTTTGGTAATTAAAAGGGTTCTTTTCAAAAATTTTGTCATGACATGCTTTAAGAATCTTTTTGCCACTTAGAAAGATAGAAGCCAAGTACAGAGAACTCAGAAGTTAAGGCCCGCATGTTCTCATTGGGTAAAAAGCCAAGGGAAGTGTACCTCCTGTGTTTGAAGTGACTTCCTTATGCTAGTTGATAAGAAAAACAATTCTTGCCCTGTCCCAGAAGCCAAGGGCTTTTACAAAAAGGAGGAAAAGAAGAAAGGAGTCTGGATAATTATTAGCAGACTTTCCGAGGCTGTGACGAGACCTCCAGCTGACTCTGCACTGGGAGCTTTATAGTCCCCTTGACCTTGTTAAGGTAAGGGATGTTTGTTTGGCGAACGCCATGGTAAGAGTGAGTCCCCATGGCCCTGAAGTATCGCTGAGTTTTGAGGCCCCAGAATATGATGTGGGCGCTGCAGTCATGTCGGCTTTCTCACCTGTGCCTGCTTTGGGTCTTGCTTCCCGTTTTCCTCTGCTTCCCCTTTCGGGATAGGTCACTAGGCTTGCTTACATCTACAGATTGCCTGTGTGTTCCAGTCTGGGCCCAGGAGCTGGCACCTCTGACAGAACCACTCTGCACATCACAGTGGCCAGGAGCTTCCCTTGGCAGGTGCCACATCTTGGAAATGGAGATAGTCCCTCCATTTATAGGTTCTGGGAGGGCTTCTGAGGTGAAGCAACTACCTTCATGCGCTTTGAAGGTCCTGGGTGTGATTTACACCTGATTATAGATGCTTTTTTGAGATGTTGGCCAGATTCAAAAGCAGAGGGCCAAGCAAGTCCACCATCACCTGTGAACCCATGAAGAGGACAACATAGTCACAACACGGTGCTTCAGGCCTAGGAAGTGCCGTTCCAGGATAAACCCCTCTGTGCCCCGTCCTAAAGGACTGCCCAGGAAGGAGAAGCTGGTTAGAGTGGCACTCGGGCCAAGTGTAGGGTCACCTCAGTTTATAGCTGTAAATGAGGAAGTGCAAGGCTGCCAAACCTCAGGGTGATTTCCCCTTCCCTGGGCGAAGGTCAGTGCCATCTCTGACAGGGCTGTGCTCGCCAGCCTTGCAGACAATAGGGATGGACTTACGACACTGTCATATGATCCAATTCTGACAGCTGTGCACTCGCTGGCCATTTCCTTTTGAGTGGCCACAGTCATCAAGAACCTGCAGGCTTCGGTGTTTTAGGAAGGCACTCCCAAGAAAGCCTCTGCTCTGATTTCCTTTGTCATTGACTATGATCTATTTTTGGCATTGCATGTACATGTCTTACCCTGGGAAACATGCTTATTAATACAGCCCTGTCTCCCAACCATTCTCCTTTCCAAAAGCCACCACTTCCCTATAACCCTGTCTCAGCCCGTGATTTGCTTTCAGCTTGTCCCCATCTTCGCTGTCCCCACACAGTGTCTAGAACTCTGCATCCTAAGAGGTTGCCGTTTTAAAAGCTTCACACAGTGGTGTCTACAGTATTTGCCCTTTAAAAATTGCTTTTATCTTAAATTTTTTCACATTTTAAAAATGGTATGTGTTTTTACATTCACACACGCACAAATGCATGCGTGAACACTCCTATGCATGCTGCAGCCCTCGTCGTATGCGGGTCAGAGGACATCTTCGGTGAGCCAGTTCTCTCCTTCTACCATGTGGGTCCTAGGATTTGAACTCAGGCTCTCAGGCTTGGCAGCAGACATATTTACCCACTGAGCTATCTTGTCAGCCATTACAAAAAAAAATAGAAAAAAGGAAAACCCTCAGTATCCTGTCTGAGGGGCTCTTTGTGTTGGTGGAGAAGGAGACAGGAACCATGTCTCCATTGATAATGGCAGGCTGCTGAGGGTTAAGCTGGGCTTTGGACCTCTGACTCATGCCTTTAGGAATATAAAGGAAATTAGTAGATGAAGCAGAAAATGATGAGATCCTGTCTTCTCTCTGCGGAAATTAATGTTTGGAAAGAACAAAGGAGAAAGCAGCCAGCAAATGGTCTGGTTCTGGAGCCCATGGAGGGCTGATGGGAGGAATGGAGTCCAGACTTGCAATAACCTTTCCCTGTCCTATCCCTGCAGGGACTTCCCACTACCCTGAAGCCTGCTCACTTTCGTTTTCATATATCAATGACAAGAAATTATACACAGGCTTACACACACATACACAGATTTTTGCGAGCTTTTTTGCTTTGTTTTGTTTTGGAGCACACAGGACTGGGGCTGTGTCTGTGTGAAGATGAGAACCTGATCGTACTCCAGCTCCCCGTCTATCTTACTGTGAGCTCAGCCTCGTGTGTCCAGATTGACTTCAAATGCACTGTGGTCCGCTTGCCTCAGCCTCCAGAGTGCAGGGATTATAGTCGTTGGCTCCCACACCTCCTCTGTCCATCTTATTTTATTTGAGATGCTAATAGTCAGCATTTAGGGGAAAGTTTGAACTGGAGAGGTTGGCTACCATATTGATAGGGTGGAAAATAACCCAAGGATATGGATTTGAACATGCCTTTGGACACCAGTGTTTTGTAAACTGGGTAACAGGAAGCCTATTGTGTTTTTCCTGATGCCTGCTTAAAGGAAGAAAGAGTACAAAGGCACCCAGGCACCCACCTGATTTCTTCAAAGACAAAGTCCATGCAGCAATATTCAGCCCTCCGAGCAGGGCCTACTATATATTGCCTACTTGTGGGCATATGAGGTCATCTTCTTAACTGGCAGGAAAGAGCAACGATTAATTGAAGATGACACCGAATCATGAGATTTGGCAACCCATTGCATGGCCCGCCTGGCGTGGCACAATTCCTTCTCCGTGGTAAAAATCACTAATTTTTTTGCCCTCAAATATTTTCCAACAATCCATGTGTCAAAGGATTGATGGCCAGGATGGCATTACTGGAGGGTAGGAAATCTTTAAGAGGTGGGTCATAAAGGGAGACATGTCCTCAAAGGGGACTGTGGGACCCTGGTCTCTTCCCCTCTGTTCTGTTTCTTGGCTGTGAGGAGAGTGGTGTTTGCGCCACCACATGTTCCCTCCATAATGGGCCACCGTGTGGACCTATTAGCAGCAGGACCAGCCAATCATGGGCTGGGACTGCCAAAACTGGAGCCTGAAGGACCGCTCTGTCTCTGTAAGTTGACCTGTTGCAGTGACAGAAAGCGAATTAACACAGATGACACCCAAGGATGTGAATCACTGATGTCTCCCACACTTTGTTGTCCTCCTCAGAGACCCTGTTTCCCCATCCTTCGCTCTTCCATTAACAAATGGTTCATCCGTCACCTGCTGCATGGCAGGCTCTGAGGGCAGAAAGACACTGCCCTGTTATTGAGACATTTAACATCCCTAATGTGCCTGTGGGTCTGGCCGTGATTCAGGGGTTACTGCTGTGGAGGCAAGCAGTGATGGGTGGAGAATCTGGATCTGAGGTTTTCTTTTGTTCCTATGGCCTATGTCATATAAAGGCATGTGCAGGAGAAGAGAGGAAAACCCTAGGAACCCCCAGTCTCCCAGGTACGTCTCCTGTCACTGAGATCTAGTCTGGTGTCCTGACTGCTCTAGGGTAAGCAGATCATATTATGTGGTTTGTGTGGGAGCCCACATGTGCCTGTGACCTTGAACTTCCTCTGAGCCCTTCTTGTGGCTTCTAATCATAGTCATGTTGACTTTAAGAAGACCATCTGTGATTGTCACCAAGGTTCTCACAAGTATGGTGATTTAGCACCTCTTACCTGCAGGCTCACGACAGGGGTTTGGCCACCTGACCACAGAAAGGCCTTTCCCCAGTGTCTTTTTAGAGAAAAGCAAAGTCACATGCTTGCAAGCGATTGGGAACAATCAGTGCCTGGAAATTAGACGGCACCTTTGTTTGTGGCTTCTTCAGTACCATCTTACTCAGATGGCTCTGAGAAACCTGTGGAAGGGAGGATCCACCTCGAGTGAGAAAGAGTTGTCTCCCTTTTGGTAACAGTGCCCCCCAGGGCCAAAAATGACATGAGCACATTGCAGCAGCAGGGCAAGGAACTGGGGAATTGTCGGGGAACAGGAAAAGGTGCAGCTTAGGAGACTCCAATAAGCCCTGGAATCAGAGCAGCTTGCTGCTGCAAAGCCTAGCTTCAGATTCTCTGCTGGGCGTTAGGTCTGGTGATTCGAGAAGATGTCTAGGGGACACAGTAAGTTATTTAAATTCAAACGCCATCAAGCAGGTTGTCGTTGATAGCTGGAGACATGGGGGACCTCCTAATGCTTAGAAGACAGAACACAGTTTCTCTTTTTTATTCAAATATTAGAAGTGGGGAAAAGTTTGGGTTTGGGCAGTAGTTAAAGCCCCCAGCCCCGTCTTTTGCAGTCCTCTCCTGACTGCTCTTCAAAATCTCCAGGAATGAAGGACTCTTTTTCAAGCAGTGGGGTAGCCTAGTGTCATGTGTATTTTAGATTAAGTGGAGCACTAGCAAGTCTTAGATCTCATGGACTGTGGTATTCATCAATATTTGCACAGTAACCACATTTACTTCCTACTCTAGTCCTTAAGACGGTTCACCCCGTTCATCAGCTCAGAGTTCTGTTGGAACAGGGCTGATGGCCAGAGGGTCTGTGAGTGGCAGGAAGGTTCTGGGGGTGCGTGTGACAGACTCCCAGGTGTGGTGGGAAGGTTGCAGCCTTTTGACCTCCTCCAGATGTGCGCTCTGTACTTATCCAGATGTCATCCTGGAAGTGTTCCCACCTGCTGCTCAGGCTGTTCCATTGTATGTTTTTCCTTCTTGGCAAAAATCCCACACTCAGATTAAGGTCAGGTTGCAATTCCTTTTTTTAAATTTTTGAACACCAGTTAAGTCGCACTAAAAGTCTCAGGCCCTGAAGGAAGTTTGGTCATTGTCATAGGAGGTGAGAAGATGACTCACAGATTCACATAAGCCTGTTTCCCAAGATTCAGGTGAGTCCCAACTAGCAAGTTTCCGATTGTGAAAAGAGGAAAGTGAGAGTGAGGTGGAGATCAGAGCCTGGGGGACTTAAGCCCTTAAAGCAGGTGCCCTTGGCACACACACCAGTGCAGCAGAGACTTTGGCTACACACACCCAAGTGTACACACCCTCGCTTTCTCCCTGCTTTCAGTCCTAATGTGCCTGGGTTTCCTAGACTCCAGGAAGTCTAGGCAGAAGGAAGACAACAGAGTGCTTTGACCTTGACTTTGATTACAAAGAGGAGCCATTTTGTCAGTGGGGCGTTGGGCCACCAACTCCCTGGGGCATTCTTCTCTCCTGTCCTGTTTGCCTTGCCCATAGAGGGGCCTCTGGCAGCCTTCAGTCAATGCCTCTACCCTCTGCACCATGTAGCGCCAGTCTTGACATCATTTCCTTCAGCCCTGCTCGTCTAGGGATGTGCATCTCGGTCACAAATGTGTTACAACCTGCTCTCCCGGTTGTCCCCAAGGAAGCAACAAGTCTCCTTGGTGACAGTATTGGTGCCAAGTAGTAGGAATGTGGCATCTGTAAGGCCCTGTGGCTTTCTTGGCATGGAGTGGGGTAGGGAGGAGATCCACTGTGGCTCCTTAAGTGCCCATGGCCTGTCTGAGGCAGAGCCAAGAAGGGCCAAGGCTACAGACGTTTCCAGAGCAGCAGGGAGGAAGGAGAGCTGGGGGGATGACAGCACAGCCCTTTCATTCAGCTTCTATGGCTGTGCACTCGGTCCCTATTGGCCCAGTGCTGTGCACAGCCTAAGGTTCTCTCGACATAGCCCTGGGGTGCCCAACTCATCACCCCCAACCCTATAAGTTCATGACATGTGCCTTTCTACCAACACAAGTGGATAACACGAGATTCCCTTTCCCCTTCCCCCTCGCCCTTCTTTTTCCACCCAAGGAGGTTAAATCACCAGGCGCTTTCTTTCCACAGTCCTCAGATTACACTGGACAAAGAGCCCCGACTAGAATGCTAATGGGGAGCTTTCTTTTCCATCAAGGGGGCCTCACAAAAGCTGGGGCTAAAGGGCCTCTCCAGCCCTCACTTTCTTTCCTGTAATTCTAGACAAATAGCATTAGCCTTTTATGAGGCCTTTGTCTGCAGGCATTCCGAGGGTACTTTTCATCTGACGCTGGTTTCTTGAATTTTAAATGGACAGTGTTCAAATCGCCCAGCCTGGCGTGACTTCTGGTAGCGGAAACGCAGGCTCACAGTGATCAGTTAGTAAATTTCAAAGGGATGGTTTGAGAGAACACATCTTTCTCTCCCACCACAAATTAAATGCCTCAGAAGGAGAAGAATACTAAAAATTAAAATGTCTTTGATGGTCCTGGGTTGTTACCCTCTCGATACAGAAGGGTGGGGGGAGGGGTCGGTGTCTTCTCCCTTGCTGTACCCATGTTGCATGTGAGCCCTCTCTGATGTGGGGTAACCTGGCCTTCCTTCATTGAGAGTCAGCTCTCCTAATAAAATCGCTATTTGTATGTTTAAAACTAATGTCACTGGCTTTTCTGCTAGAAACATGAAGCACATGGCCAGAACCCCCCATCCCTGCTTGACAAATTGGTCAGATAATTTATTCCTTTGGGGCAGGTGTAGGCAATTTTTTGTTTTGTTTGTTTGTTTGTTTGTTTGTTTTGTTTTGTTTTTGGAGACAGGGTTTCTCTGTGTAACAGACCTGGTTGTCCTGGAATTAGCTCTGTAGGCCAGGCTGGTCTTGAATTCTCTGAAATTGACTGCCTCTGCCTCCCAAGTGCTGGGACTAAAGATGTGCACCACCACCTCCTGGCATAGTCACGCTTTTCTATAATATAAAGAGCTAGAAAATAAGCATTGTAGCTATATAAGGCCCTGCTATGGCAGCTTGATGACACCCTTCCTTTTTTGTTTTAGTTGTGACAAAATTTCACTTTATAACTCAGAATGGCCTCAGATTCAAATCCTCCTCCCTCACCCTTCTCTCATACACTGCTTTTCAGATCCAATAGGAGCCAGGACAGTCTGGAATCAAGCTGAATGGCTGTGTTCCTTTCAGCAGAGCATTGCGTATGGGTGCTAAAATCTTAATTCCCGTTAACTTCACGGCCATTTAAAAATGTCAGATTGTCCTTAGCTCAGAGCTTGTGGTTCCCTTCTTTACAGCAAAGTTGTAAAACATCAGTTCACAACACCTTCCAGTAGGTTAAGGTGATGGAATCCATGTGATGAGCTTTATTCAATGTTTAAAAACAAAAGGATTTGATACATTACATGTATTATAAATTGAGAGTTTCTTGAGGTTTATGTGTGTTCATGCGCATGTGCCTGTGTCCCAGGTCACTGTTATCATCCAGGATCTGGAAAACCTTACATCTATGGTGCTACCTCTTCCTCCAGACTTTTGAATACCAATGGAATACAGAGAGGAGACCTTTCTCTAAGGTCTAGGTAGGAGGATAATGGAAGCAACCCTTTGCAGAGTCTGCTAGGATTCTTCTTACTTTCCCATTGGGCTCATTTCTAAGTTGTTCCAAGAATTTCTCTTCTCCTCTCTCTTCCTTCACCTCCCCAGACGGTGTGACATTTAAACTACTTGATTGGTTGAATATTCAATATTCTTCGCCAAACAGAAGCACAACGGTGTATGAGAAGAGAGACGATGCATTTTAATATGATAAAAACGGCATATACCAATGTTGGCAGCCTAACTACTAGCCACGCTCCGAGGAGGTGCGGGGAGAGGAAAGAAGGGGTCTTCTGATCCGATTTAGCACCTACAGGGATACACTATAGGTGATCACTTCACAGGAAAAGGAAAAGCAATCAAATGCCCACTAGTCAGGTCCGTGCTATTCAAGGGCTGGGAGACAGGACCCCCTCCAGCACAGAGAACTGGGTGGGGTGATGACAGGTGGGCAAGGCAGCCCAGAAGAACAGTAGAGCCTCCATCTCCTAAGTTCTTGGGTAGAAAGCCGGGTTGTTCTTGCAGGCCACAGCAGGAAACGCCATCCTTCCTTATTGGCCTGCTCAGAGGCTTTCATGTTTACCCAGGGGGAGCAGTTGTTTACTTTCTGAAGGAGTAATAAGAGATTGCCTTCTATTTCCAGCCAGTGATGAGGTCTGAGGAAGCAGGTGGAAGGGAAGAGGATCCATTGGTTTCCCTCTGGAACAAGGATGCAAACTTTAGTCCAGCTTCTCCCCTGCCCTGGCTCTGGGTTTGGGGGACTCTTAGTCTGTAGCTCCTTGGGGAAGAGCTATCTGTCTCTTCCTGGTCAGGTGAAGACCCCTGCTGGGATACTAAAGGACTTTTTCTGAGTGTAAACGAAGGTTTGAAGCTCAAAATTTTCCATTATTTCCTGGTCAGATCTCAGGAGACGTGAGCATTGGCTACGATGAGGCACGTGGCCTCAGACAGGGCCGACTCTGTCCTGCCATGTCCTTGGAATCCATGGGTAAAAGGAGACACACTGGGTTGCTCCTGAAAAGGTTATTTTGACTGAAATGTAGCTGGTTAGTTGGGAGATGGGAGACCATGAGAGACCACCATGAGAGACCGTTGCAGCTGGCTAAGCAAGAGAGACAACAGCCTAGATCAGAGCAGAGCGGAAGGAGACAGGGAGGTGGAGAAAGAATAAATTGGGTCTGGAGTGATAAGATCAGGAGAATAAAGGTAGGCTTGAGAAGAGTCACAAAGTATCCTGTGAGTGTGAGGAGTGGGAGGAGATGCTATTGACCAAGAGAGGGGACAGACAGGAGCAGTCCAGGAGATCCAGACAGACCTGGGAGACCTAACAGAGATCTAAGCAATCTAAACAGAGAGCCGGGAGAGCGGAACAAAGCTGAAGATCCAGAAGACCCAAATAGAGAGTTAGGAGCTCCAAACAGAGAGCCGAGGCATTTGGGGACTCCCTTCTGTAGGAGTCCTACTGGCTCTCCCCGAGGGGAGTGGATGACTGAGCACGGCCCCTGGAGTCATAGTAAGCGCTCCACAGTTCTGCTGTTAGAAGTAAACATTTCATGGAAACGTAGGCATGCAAGGCACAGCATCTGTCGGTCCATCAACCAACGTCTGTCTTTATAAGCACCATGGACGGGCAAGATGGAGAAGGGTCCATCTCTAAAGGAGGTTAGTGTCCTGCAAGGGTGGAGGTGTAATAGTGAGACCATAGAATCGGAAGGCACCAGAGGTTCAACCTGACAGGAAGTGTTTAAATGATATAGTTCCCCAGCCAGACCTTGCAGGAACACCTCAAGGGGGCAGTGTTTTCAACGGCTTTGAGAAATGTGAGAGCTGCAGAGATATCGAGCTCTAACTCTGGACAGACAGCCCTGTCATGTCACATGCAGCATGACAATATGTCACTGCATGGCAACATGTCACTGCATGACAACAGGCAGTGCTGGAGGGGCAGCCAGGCTCGTCTCACAGACAGGGGTGGGGCCTAGCTGAGAAGCTGGAGTGGGGGAAATTTCCAAAGTCCCCATGTGTGGGACACATTCAGTGCTGAAGCAGAAGCCTGTCAGAAGCAGAATAACTGACAGCAAGGCTGTGTACCCTGTCACCTCCCTGTCGCTTGCCATATTCTGCAGTCCCACAGAATCCCAGAGCAGTCTCTACCCTTAGAGAATGGGAGGTACTGGGAGAAATAACAGAGGCTTAGCTGCCCACACAACAGGTATAAATAGGAGACAGACCCAGAAACAACCAAGAAAAAGGTCTGCCTAGCATCAGGTATGCCGGTTTTGCTATGTGACTGCTTGAGGCAAATAACAGAAATCTCCAGAGTGTTTGAAGTGAGGACCCCACTTCACATCTATGTGGCTATGGTTCCTGTGTTTCTTATCGGCTTTGTCCTGTACAGGATGCCATGTTTTGAGAATATGGATTCCCTGGTACTTTCTTCATGACAAAAATGAGTGATCTCCCACAAAGAACAAGTGAAGGTGGGCCATACAGAACTCAAGTGGTTTTTGCCTTTATTTTTTGGTCACTTGAATCTCTGGATCCACTGGAACTCATTGATGTCAGGAATCTGCTGGATTTAGGGACACAATAGATGTGACCCTAAAATAAAAGGGTATAAAAAATTTGGACAGGGCAGATGATCCTTGCATCCAGATGTAAGGACACTTCATGACAGTCTCAGCAAGGGATCTTTTGTCTGTCCAACCATCAACAGTCACTTTCTCTGCATAAAAGGAGCTTGCACAGTGGGGAGCCCACACTGAAAGCTTCACCAAGACTAAAAAGATGGTCCTCTTGGTCCAGGCTTCCAGTACTGCAAAAAGACCATATTTTTCCACTTTCACTATAAGCTAGAACACACAACTTTATTCTCTTAAAGGAGACAACAGATGACTAGGTTGCAAGGATCTTATTCTGAAATTATAAAACTAAACAATGCTACTGAAGCTGTTTCTGATGGCCAAATGCTGAGATAGGGGGATATTGGTACTCACTGGCCAGCCCAGCAGTATTGATGAGCCCCAGGTTTAGTGAGAGACATTGTCTCAAAAACTAAAGTGAAGAGCAATTTAGGAAAACACCCTATATTAAAATCTGGTCTTCACATGCATATACACACTCATATACACGTGTGGCTGTGCATGTGCACACATACATGCACTCATAGAGGATCCTATGAAATGTCTATCTTCATGGTGTTTGTTTTCTCAAAAAGCAAAGTAGAGAAGGAGAGACAATATGGAAAACTGCTATGGTTCGAGTGTGTTCTCCAAAAGTTCATGAGTAAGAGGCATAGTCCTCAGTGCATTGGGTTCTAGAAGATTCTTTAAGAGATAGAGTCCAGCAGAAAGTCATGAGGGCACCACCTTTAAAGGGAGTAATGTAGTTGTTTAAGTTCTCTGAAGAGTGAATTATTGTAAGATGAGGCCACATTATGGGCTCAGTTTCTTCTGCACACATTGGTTCACACTCCTACCTCTGTAGGGTAATAAAACAAGTGTTGTCCTCTCAAGGGCAGGTGCCATGCTTTTTGGACCCTCCACCACCAGAATTTTGAATTTTTATTATATATCCAGCCTCAAATGTTTTGTGACAGCTACAGAAGTACAGACCAAACTATAAGTGTAGAAATTTGGCCAAGTTTTGCCTTAGGCTCTAAGTATTCCTTATTGGGTTTCATACCTTCTCAGTGTATAGAACGTTACATAATTTGAAAATTTAACTTTGGCTTTTCTTTCTTTCCTACTTACATGCTCTGGGGAAGGCTGGCTTAGCATCTTTTGTTCAATATTTTGCATCACATTCTAGGTCAGTGCTGTGCAGCAGAACACTTGAAAATAACTAGTGTAAATGAAACCCAGAATGTTTAATTTAACTTTAATTTATTGAAATAGCTGCCTGCACCCACAGTTTTGGACAGTGTAGCTCTAGGAGAAAAAGCTGCAAAGGTATATCCCACTGCTGCTGAGAACTGGGCTGTTTGTTCTAATGCCTTTTCCCTCAGCAAAAACAGTTCCTAACTCAGCAGCAGCTATGACCAAGCCTAACATCACTGAAGGCAGTGCCTTTCTACATATTGATAGCTATAAGGTCATTCTTCCCTCATGCCGTCATGTCTGGTTGTTCTTTCCCAAATGAGGTGTTTCTCTTTCCTCTGGCATGCATGAGTGCTGCACTCCAGAATGTGGGGATGTCTGACAGTGAGTAGCCCTGCACCCAGTTCTCCCCCTGGGTCCTCAATCATTGCCATTATGTGTGGGACAGATGGGTAATTCAGGAGTAACCTCTGTCCTCAGCCACTGGCTGCTTGCTGGGTGTTTAATTATGTCTCTGAAAACATCAGAGCAAGCACTCGCTGATAAGCTCAGTTCATTAAGGGCTGGTTTCTTTAATGGCCATGCTGATAAATTATGCTGGTCTGATTAGGAAAAAAAAAACAGTGTTTAAGTGGAAGACATGTTTGATGACAAAGGGGAGAGAGAAAGGGGGGTGGTAAGGGGCTGAATCGTGTGTTTGAAATAAAATATTCATGTAAGTCCTGGGTACTGTAGACCTTGTGACCTGTATAGCCCATTCGACAGCTGGCTTTGAAGGGCTGCCCTATTCCTAACCACGGTGGTTAGAATACATGAAAATGTAGGTGACAGTAAGTGCCGACTCCAGAACATGCCTGCAGGCAAGCAGAGTGTTGAGAGCTGATAACTTTTGGAAACTGACAGATGCAGGCAGACACTTCATGTGAGCTCCTGTCGTCTGTCTCAGAGAAGAGCCTTCTAAAAGAGTTTGGCTGTCACGGAGAGACAGGTTTCCTATCAGGGACAACGAGTAACTCTGGTCCTCAAAGCTAAGCTGATGTCTCAGTGAGAAACTACACAAGCAAACATTACAGAAAGTTTTCATTATTTTCTATTTGTATTTCTAGTTACTGAGATCCTATGCACCTCTCTATGTTAAGACAATATATAAAGCCCCAGGTAGGAACCTTGAAGCCACTTTGAGAGCCTCTTTGGTGTGTTGTTTAGCTTTCCATCACTATGACAAAGTGTCTGAGATGACCAACTATAAAGACAAAAGATTTACTTTAACCTGCAGCTTTAGAAGTGTTGGTCTATAATCCGTTTGTCTCTGTCTTTGGGCTGAAGGCAAAGAAGCACATTGTGGGGGAAATGTTTGAGAGAATGAAATGGACAGGGACCCAAAGAGGGAGGAGGAAAGGCAGACCCACAGTCTCTTCGGAAGGCTGCTTGCTGTTGACCTAAGGAGCCTTCACCAACCCTGCTTCTTTTCTCCCACCTCTAGTGGTGACAACCTGGGCTCCAAACAACTAGGGGAGGAAAGGGTTTATTTGGCTTAGACTCACACTACTGTTCATCATCGAAGGAAGTCAGGGCAGGGACTCAAACAGGGCAGGAACCTGGAAGCAGGAGCTGACCCAGAGGCCATGGGGAAGTGCTGGTTACTGGCTCGCTCCTCAGAGCTTGCTCAATCTGCTTTCATAAAGAACCCAGGACTGCCAGTCAAGGAATGTCACCACCCACAAGGGGCTGTGACCTCACCCATCAATCACTAATTAAGAAAATTCAAGTTGACATAAAACTATCCGTTACAGACTCCAAGCCACATTGGGTTTTGTTTTAAATTAAAAGCTCTATTTAGGGATAAAACAGTAACTGAAAAGAAGTTTCTACACAATCATACCTGAACTTTAAGTCCCTTATTGATCTCAAGGAAACCCCTGGCTTCAGATTTACTAACTTTGGATTACCTTTTTAACTCTGCTGACCAGATTACTTCTGCTGTCCACAAATCAAAACATATATAACTACTTAGGAGTTCAGGTTTATTTAGGCAGTGGGAATAATATATGGAGATTTAACTTATCATAAAAAGTGAAGCAAAACAAAAACCTGTTAACTTTATTTTAACGAATTTACATAATCTGTTTCCCTTAAAGCACATTGCTTGAGTTATATTTTAACCGAGTGTGAAGATAGGCCTGGCCTGGACTTGTTTTTCCGCTTTGCTATGCCATTTCTCCCAACCCCCAGTCCTCCCCTGGGGATCTTTGCTCACAGTGGGTGTCCTTCCATTCTGGTCTGTTCACTTGGTCAGAGATGCCTAATGAGGCTGGAAGCGATGGCTGAACATTGGCCCCCAGATGTCTGCTGTGGCTTTTCTATGGCGACATTTACATCTGAATGTCACCTGATACCCTGGGAACAGCGATTGTGACTTACATCTCAGTAGAAAACTGTGATTTTTCTTTCCCCTGTGTTTTCAAGATTTGGACCCCAAGAAGGGGGAGAACAGATCTAATCCAGGGTTTCCAGGGAGGTCTGACAGACATCTTACCAAAGCTGAACTTCAAGTGTGTCTTTACAACTTCACCTAGAAGTGGTCCTTGGGCCTGTGCAAGCTTGGTTTGGGGATAGCACTTGTGTTTGCCAGAACTGAGTCACTTCACATTTTCCTCCCAGTGGAGCGAATACATTCTAAAATCCTTCCTGCTTGAGAGGGTTTCTCAGGTGAATCTCATCAGCCGCTACGGACTCAGGGTGAAGACCACCTCTCTGTGAAATGCTTTATATTCTGAATGCATTTCCTTCAGAACCAAGACTATGCAGGATTCCTATGATCCTTAGATCTGCAGCAGGCCATTCCAGTGGTGTCCAGTGGCTGGAACTGACAGACAGACGTGTGTAATGGTTAGGCCACCGTGTATGTGGCATCTCTGAGGCAGACTTCAGTCCAGTCCCTTTAACAGCGCCCTAAAGAATGTGGTGTGGAAATTGAGCTCTTCTCTACATAGCAGCCAAAGCCTTGGTTACTTCCATTTCTTTCCAAATGAATGAAGTAGCCCGGTCCTGCCTCTGCTCTCAGCCCACAGATTCTGTGATCTTAGGCCGCAGCTCGTGACAGGCCGGTCTTTCACAGGCCGCCTTGGCTGTTTTCCTCAAGGATTGTGTTATATCACCTTAGAGGTTTACTGTGGCGATTGTGTGGCACTCTTTCATGTGGGACTTTGAAAATCAGTTTTTGCCTTTCCACAAAGGAACCTTTAGGAAAAGGGTTGTGGTTAAAAATGATGTCACTTTGCAGGCTGCCATTCTCATGCAAAAAAGCCCCCAACTTTTGCAAATTATAAGCATTTACAGAAGTTCCTTTGTGTTCTGGTCCCTTGGAACTAAAGGGGAATTTTGTCTTAGATGCTGTCACTGCTTACATAGAGGGGGAGGTGGGGAGTCCCAAAGCCAGCCATAGCTATTAGACCGTATCCCTGAGTTATCAACCTCAAGTGCTGTTCCATGCCCGCTCTTAGAACCAGTTTACCCAGGCTGTCTCTATCTGCTGTCATTCTGTAAGAGTATGCAGTATGCTTAAACACCTTGCTCAAGGTCACATGGCCTAGCACTTAGAAAATGGAAATTCCAGCCAACTTCAACTCCAATGCCCCTGTCTCCTACCCACACCACTCCAAGTTACCCTTCTGAGTTCTAGCGGGTTTTGTAGGAGAGGCTTTGGGCCGTGAAATCTCCCCACAGGGAGGGAAGAAGGTGGAGAAATGGGGGCTGGAGAATTCAGTCATTTTCATTTATTTTTTAAAATCTCTGTGTGTTCATGCATGTGTGCATGTGTGCAGCTATATGCGCATGTGTGTGTTTAGGTGTGCTTGCCCGTATGTGCACATGAAGGAGCCAGATTTGGGTGTGCAGTCTTCCTTTGTTATCCTCCACCTTACTTTTTTGAGACAGGTTGTCTCCAAACCTGAAGCTCATTATTTTGGCTGAATGGTCTAGCCAGTCAACTCCCCGGATCCACCTGTCTTCATCCTCCAGTGCTGGAATTACAGGCATGTACAGCCATGCCTGGCTTTGCAGTGTGGGTGCTGGGGATTTGAACTCAGATCTTGCTTTCACAGAAGTGCTCTTCTCTACTGAGTTCTCTCCCCAGCACTGAGTACAGTTTTAATTGCACATGTCTGCAAAAGGATGCTTAGCTAGTCTTCCAGCATCCTAGGTTAAAACACTAAGGCTCTCACCAAGCGCCAGGGCTGCTCCTGGAAAAGGAACAGGAAATAAAGGCTCAGACAAACGCTGGCCAGAGTCTGAGACTGATCGCCTGCTATCCCCACACCAAAGGCCTGTGTGCAGGGCAATTTGACACCGCCTCAGCGCAGGGTGTGGAGACACTGCTTATATTTTCTCACAATTAGAAGACACTTTCCACAGACTGAAACGTTGAATGGTCAGAGGCTGGTAATAAAAGAGCCACAAATCCCTGGGGAGTGGTTGCCTACTCCCTCTCTTTGCCCTGCCTTTACCTTTGAGATAGATTGTCTGCATCCCTACCCCTTCCTCTAGCACCTTTCCATGTCCCCTAGGGTTCAGCCTCAGCATCACCTCATCTACAGACCGCTTTATCAGCCCCTCTCTCGTTCCCTATTCCGTGTTTGGTCGGTCACTCTTCACTCTCATTGGAAAAGGGAGCCTGGGCTCAAAGCAGCAGTGTTTTCAGACTAGAGCAGGAGCCCTGAAAGTCTATATTGCTCACCTTCATGCTTCCACTTTTCATCTTGCATAGAATTCTGATCCTCACATAGCATTGCTCTTTTTCTAGCAAAAGCTAGCATGCAGCTATAAACGTTATCATTTTAAAGATGTAACTGCCGGGTCGTCTACCTTCTTAATTTTTGTTTTAAGTGTAGTTATATTTGTGTATGTTTGTGGGTGTATATTGCCATAGTATGTGTGTGGATCCTCAGGATGGAACTCAGTGTATCTTTCTTCACCTTCTGTATTGCTGCCTTTATGTAAGCAGTGGGTTAGATCTCTTGGGCTGCAAATAAGAATGTCACTGGGGGCTGGAGAGGTGACTCAGAGGTCAAGAACACTGGTTGCTTTTCCAGAGGTCCTGAGTTCAATGCCCAGCAACCACATGGTGGCTCACAACTATCTATAAGATCTGGTGCCCTCTTCTGACATGCAGGCATGCATGCAGGCAGAACACTGTATACATAATAAATAAATACATCTTCAAAAAAAAAAACAGTTGCTGGATACAATCCAGGGTTGTTGAGAGGGAGGGAAGAAGTTAGGAGGGAGAGAGAATCCAGGCCTGATGGCATACCTCTACAATCCTAGCACTTTCAGGTGAAGCCAGGAAGGTCAAGGTTATCCTTGACTCCATTGTAACTTTGAAGCCAACCCCTGAGACCTTGGAAGGTTGTGATGCTAGCATTAGTGGGTAAAGCTTGGTGGAAAGCACTTACCTAGCTTGAACAAGGCCCTGAGTCCCAACCCGGCACCACAAGAAAAAGAAGGAAAAGAGATCACACCTGTCACTGAGTTAGTCAGCACAGGAGATTAAATACGACACCTGTGAAACACCCAGCCCAACTGAGCACGAAGGTCGTGTGAAGCTAGAGGAGGGCCATTTAGAAATAAGGATCATCATTACTGTAATTACGCCCTGACCAGGTCTCTTCCAAGTAGAAATGCAAGACAATAGTGCTTAGCATAGCAGAGTCCTTTGTGTGTGACTGCTGCCCTGTTCCTCTCTATCAACACTGGAACTCTGCTTGCTGCCCTAGGCAGCCAGTGCTTCATGAGAGCAGTGCTGGGGCTGGGTTGGACACCCAAGTCAATGAAGATCCCATTCCTCTGTGCTAGGGCAGCTTTGAGGAATTCAGTGGTGGTGCACGTCTTTAATCCCAGCACTCAAGAGGCAGAGGCAGGCTTGGTCTAAGCAGTCACTTCTTAGACAGTATTGGGGATGATTCTTAGAGGCTCTGGTCTGGGCCCTGTGTCTTCATGTAATTGTGTTTAATAATTAAGACGGTGGTGATTGTCTTCAGTTACCCACTTCAAGGTGGCCCTCGTGGAAAGTGCATTTCCCACTTGTGTGGACTCTTGTGTCAAAGTGTGAACCAAGTGCCAGGCACCAAGGACATAGATTAGCAAACCTGCTTTTCCTTCCACAGCTGTGGAGGAAACCAAGCTACAGAGGAGGTAGTGTCAGAGGTTCTAGAGCACACGGTTCTGGGGTCCAGTAGAAGGAGGCTTGGGAGGGAATGGAGGAAGGGCAGCCAGATTAGGCAGTGACAGTAGGAGGAACAGGCTTAGGTGGAGCAAGACAACAGAGTGGAGATGGAAAGAAGGGGCCGTAAAGCTTAGAAATGCCTTAGTTGGCAAGAGCATTGAGGAGGACAGCAGATGCGAGAATAAACAGGCCAGTAAACGGGTGGACTTGTGGAGAATGGTGAGCAACATACTAGGGATTTGGACTTACGGTATTTTCACCTGTGAGAGCAATGAGGGGCAGTAACCACCAGCAGTTTGTCAGGTGGATTTTCACGGAAAGGTCTCTGGAAGGGAAGAGTTCCTCCAGAAGCAACTTTAAGCTAGTTAGGATTGTGCACGCCTCTGTTCCCAGCCTGGACATCATAGCAAGACACCTCCCTCCCCCACACACACAAAAGAAAAGAGAAGCGGGCCATCAGATGGGTGTAGTGTAGAGAAGCAGGGACAGTCTCCCTCCTCCAGCTCCGAGTCTACAGTCACCAGCCAGGTCTGACTCCCAGAACTGCAGGTTGGCAGCTGAGGTACATCTCTAGATAACGTTTCTACGGCTTCTAGGATCCCACAGAGCAGCCCAGATCCCGCCAGCTCATTTGTAGCTCACATTAGAACCAGAGGTAAGTGGAGCCCCCAGAGAGAAAAAAAAAATCTTAACTTCCAAAAGAAACGCTCCATTCTCCTCCTAACTGGGCTAGGTTTTTAAGAGGTTAAGTGGCTGCCCAGAGGCCACACAGATGTGAGTAGAATCACCATGGAATAAACTTGAGTCCAGCTAAGGAAAACTTTGGCTTAAACCCTGGGGGATTTAACTAAGGGAGGATTCTGTTACTTGAAGGTCCTTAATGTTACTCAGCATCTATTTATTGAGCCCGCACTTGGCACACAGCATGGCTTGTGTGGTAACTACATCATGACCGGCAAAGTCCCCTACCTAGGATCTGAGAGCACTCTGCCCTCTGAGTCTTTGTTCCACGGTGAACATCTGGTCAACAGAAATTCACTACAGAGATGGCTGAATGGCTACATTCCTGAGGCAGGACTTGGCTGAGGACTAGGGTGTATTGGTATTCTAACTTCACACAGCCCATCCTCATATTCAAGAGATTGCACCACAGACACTGTGGGCCAAGCTTTGTTGAAAACAAGATGGCGGTGCTCAGCCCTAATCATTCTCAGTACTGCACCTACTGAAAGTATTTCAGTTGGGTTGGGCAGAAAACCACTACTTCAACTCTCTGCCGACATAGTCCCCATGGACGTGCTTCTCAAACACAGTTTTCCAGCCGCTGGCCTAATCTGACTCCTTAACTGACTGGTGTTACTAAGTTGAACACAGCACAAAGGGTTTTCCATTAACGGGAAGGAGTGCTAATTTTAACTGCCATGTGTCCTATCAGGTTTGATTTCTGTTTTTATTATAATCTCAGTTTAAAATTAAGCCCAAAGCAATCCTCGTTGCTTATATTCTCCAAAGGCTATGTGGTGAAGTCAGAGAGCTGGAGGCTTGGAATTGTGCCTTGCCTTTACCACCAACTGACTCCCTGACCTTATTTTCCCCTTGAATAAAATGAGTGGGTTGGATGGGAATCAGTGGCTGCAGCCTGGCAGTACGAGTCAAACCCTGACCCTAGTCATGTTTTGTGTGACCTCAACTGTGTTTTATTTTCTAACTGACTCTAAAGGTCATTAAACAAGGCAAAAGCTTGGTGATTCACCATGGGCTCCCCCTTACACACACACAATTCCACGTATGTCTTCTCTACCCAACTCCATTAGCCCTATTCCATAGTCTCTAGAGTTCTTTCATCTCAAATAGAAGTTTTCAGTTTCTTTACCCCTCCAGGGCTTTTGTGCCTCTGCCTGCCTTGTTCTTTGGGCACTGAAAGTTGTGATATGGTGTTTTGTTTTCCTCCAACAGAGAAAAGTCACATACCTAGTGTTGGCAGCCAAACCAGCCTCTAATGGTGCCAAGGCTGGTAGGCCACCTGGTGTGGCAAACCCTTCAGCCCCCTGTGTTGCTGTTGGTGTTAATATGCCAGTGCTGCAAAGAGAATATTAACCAGGGACCTCGGTGCTGGAATGTGTGAAAATCCACCTACACCATTTGTAGGGCCTACAGTATTCAATGTTCTGCTTCTGGAGGGGTCCCTGAGACCTTATCAGATATGTGGATCCCAGGTCCTGGCTCTATACCTCCCAACTGCGTGTTTTTGTCATCTCTAAAATGGTCTGGTAAAATGGCACCTCGTCCTCCTACTTATGAGGGTTAAGCAGCCTATCTATAGAGCTGTCCTAAAATGGGAGATACACCAGAGTGACTGCAAAGTCTGTCACCCCAGCTTACTGGGCCCAGCCAGGTCTGAGCAGGGCCCTGGCACCTACATGTCCAATTGGTCCCAGGTGAGGGTACAGCAATAGGTGTGTGGTCATGTAAATCTCCATGCCAAAGAACTCTTGAGACAGGAGCCACCAACTCTGGGGGCCCTGTGATTATCAACTCACAGTACAGTGGCACTGGGGCAGGAGCCAGAGTGGGCTAAGCCTGCTCAGCCTATGAGCCAAAGGGAAACCAGTGTGGTAGACAGCACACTGGGACTGGAGTCATCCTGAAACACTTGGCTTCTACTCTGAGTGACATAGGACCCCTTGGGCTAGTGGGGTAGATGGCACGTGACAATGACATCCACCCTACATAGGGACTGTAGCTCTATGGTGCTGCAGCTGCCAAAGTCACTGCATTTTCAGGGGTAGGGAATGATCCTTCCTGGAAAATCAAATGATTCTTCTTCGCCACATAACTAACATGAAGAGCAATATACAACGAAAGACAGAATGAAAAATCAGATCAGCTCTCTGCTGAAGTTGGTAAGAGAATGTTGATGGATAAAGCAGGGACCAGAAGCTGAGGAGCAGCCTGTGAAGTCATACAACAGTTCTTATCTTAGAGCTCAGTTGTCAGCTCCGCTCTGCAGCTGGAAGCCCTGACACAACATCTGTGGAATCTTCTTCCAAAACTCTTTGTTAGTCTGTGGAACTAACCAAGCTGTTAATCAAACGTACCATTCAGAGATTAAACTGAGGCATGGGAGAGCAGATTAACGGTCCCATGGGGAAGTAATTAGGTAAGATAGAAGCCACTGAGCTTCTTCATGAAGACAATTCCATGGGGGAGTGGGTACAAGTAGGGGCAGCTCTAAAGGGAAGGAGACAATAGAAAGTATCTCTTAAGTTAGAGGACTCCAGATACTTGGGATCTGAATAGGTGTAAGCCACTATATGGCTGCTGTGAATTGAACCTGTGTTCTCTATATGGGCAACAAGCCCAGGGAAATTATTTTTTGAAGATTTATTTTTATTTTGAACTACGTGTGTGTGAAAGTGCAGGCATCTGTAGGGATTAGAAAAGGGCATTGGATCTCATGGAGATAGAGCAACAGACAGAGGTGGATCTCCTGATGTGAATGCTGGGAACTGAACTCGGGTCTGCAAGATTAGCAGGCTATCTTCACATCTAAGCCATCTTCCCAGCCCCAAGAAAGGGAGTTTTTAAATGCAGATACAACCGAAGATGGAGTATTCGGAGTATAACCCTGTTAGGGCATTAGGCTAGCATACACTAAGACTTGGGGTTCCATCCCTAATACAAGAGAGTGAAAAGGAGAGGTAGACAGAGAGGAAAAGTCCCTGACAGCCTCATCAAATAACAACTGTATTGCCAAAAGCTGAGTTCAGTCCACATCATGGAACGAAAAAACCAGTTCCCCGCAGTTGTGCTCTGGCCTCTTCACACACGCTATATCACACATGCTGCAGAAGTGCATACATGTGTGAGAATGCATATGCATGCACACACACACAGAATAAATGAATAAATGTGGTTCAAAATAATAATAATAGTAAAGATGCTGATGATAAGAAATGCAATCACTGGGTGGTGGTGACGCATGCCCTTTAATCTCAGCACACAGGAGGCAGAGGCAGGCGGATCTCTGTGAATTCGAGGCCAGCCTAGTCTACAAGAGCTAGTTCCAGGACAGGACAGGATAGTCTCCAAAGCTACAGAGAAACCTTGTCTCAAAGTCTAGAGAGAGAGAGAGAGAGAGAGAGAGATGCAAGCTGAGAGATCTTCCCTGCCCTCTGGTAGCTGGGGAGTTTAAGTGTGTGTTGATATAGGGTACAGTTGGAAGGGACTAACGGTTATTCTGTTGGCCAGCACATCTCTAGGATTTCCAGCTCCATGTCTTGTGAGGCTTCCTGTGCTTGAATGCATAATCTAATCATGCATCCATAATCCTGTACTGAGTGTGACTTTGGCCCATCGCAAAGCCAGTGCCAGAGGAGCTAAGGGTGAAAATTTTTCACTGTGGAAACTAAATGGCAGTGTCCATTGTTCTGGACCCTGCACCCACCAGATCCTTCTGTGGTCCTTTATCCAGCTTAAAAATGCACAGGAGACAGATCTGGCATGCACAAATCACATTTAAATGAAGTTGTTCTGCTATGTGAAGTAATTTCTCTCCTTTACCTTCTCTGCTTTTATCAATTATTAGCAGTCTAAGTATCATCAAGTTCTTAGGCACATGCTGTTAAATATCACCCATTGTTTTTAAACAAGATACTGTCAAGTCAGAACATCAGCTACCAAGCGTCTGAATCCTTGCTCCTCGTTTGAGCTATTGAAATGTTAGTTTTCAAGGAAAGGCAGAAGGCCTGTGGAAACCATTTATGTCATCTAGGAAGGAAGTGGAACTTTAAGGCCCACCACGCCTTCATGGTTGACATCGCCTTAAGCTGTTATCAGCCTATACTGCATGGTGTGGATTTTAATGACTTCCATGTGTGCCGGGACAGCTTCTGTGGAGTCAGTGACAGAGCTCATCCTGGATTGATTCTGTTGATGTAGGAGGGCCCAGCCCATGGCAGGTGGGATATCTCTAGGCAGGTGGGCCTAGGGTATATAAAAAGCTTGCTAAACAAGTCAGTAAACAGTGTTTCCCCAGGGTCTTTGCTTTAGTTCTTGCCTCAGGTTCCTGTCTTTGCTTTCCTGATGATGGACTGCCTCAAGTTCCTGCCTTTGCTTTCCTGCATCCTGCAAGCTTAAAGAAATCCTCTCTTCCCTAAGTTGCTTTAGAATCACAAGGTTGAGGTCAGCCTGGGCTATAAAGCAAAACCTTGGCTCAAAATTAAGCATCAAGAAAACAAATTCCAAGTTAAAGACAGGGCTCAGCTGTTGAGAAGAGCACTGGCTGCTCTTATAGAGGACTTGGGCTCAGTTCCCAGCGTGGAGACTCGCAACTGTCTATAACTTCAGTTCCAGGGGATCTGGCACCCTCTTCTGGCGTCCTCAGGTACCAGGCACACATACAGTGAACATAACACATATGCTAGCAAAACACTCATGCACATAAAATAAAAATAAATAATAAAATATTTTTAAAAGAAAACAAAGCAAAAATTTAGCAACCTCAGAAAAACATAGGTTAAAAAATTAGAGAAGAATAAACTATTGCTTGTTTACTGTTCCTGGTCCAGTCCTGGGCTCTAGAAGCACCAGTGAGCAATCAGGGAAGCTTTGCCTCCTCAGAACTTAGATTGTGGCCCATGTGCAGACAGCTCCTGCCCACAGCAAAGGTGTGGACAGCATGGGGACACTTACCTGGTTTCTTCATTGTGAGATGTAAAATAAGATTCCCAAACATTCTAAGTCTTGGTGTTCCTCTATGTAAAACGAATACTGAGTCATAGTTACATCATAGACCTGTGTATATTAAATGAGTTTAATGTATTTTTAAAAAAAAATGCTTGCTGACGTGCCTGGCCTAGCATGCTCAGAGCACTGGTGATTTGCTGAGTACCAACAAGAAGTAAATGCATTGCCTCTACAACTTGGCATTGCACTGTCCCCATCTGTCTGTCCAGTAGACAGTAGGAATGAGATTTGTAGGAAATGCCTAAAAGTTCCCCTGGCTTGCTTTTTTCCTCTCTAAAGGAAGGAAACCCTTTTTCTCCAATCACTTTGCTCATCCTGGTGGTCTGTTGGCAGGTCTTCAGTAGGAGGAAAGATGAGGTCTTCCTTTGGACGGAGAGGCTGGCAGCTGTCCTGATAATAGCCGCTTTCTACCTTGGGATGCTATTTGGGTCTCTGCGCCCAGCAATTTCAGGCTCTCTTGCTATAATAAGGATCCCACAATCACATGGCTGAAGTATTGGTCTCCGAGATCGCGGAGCCTGTGTCCTTGCCTATGACAGTAATCATTAAATGCTGCCCTGTACTCCCAGGCACAACAGAGTCAGGCAGGAAGGAAAGAGCAATGGGAGGACAGTGGGACACAGTGGGGCCAGGCACAGCAGCTGCAGTTTCCTGCCTTGCTGAAGAAGGGGAAGTGTAAAATGACCAAGTAAGCTCCTAGGATCGTGTTTCTCAACCTGTGGGTCACGACCCCCAACAGTGGTCGCATATCAGCTACATTACCATTCAAACAGTAGCAAAACTACAGTTGGGAAGTATCAACAAGCTAATTTTATGGTTGGGGGTCACCACAACCTGAAGAAATAAATGTAGTAACAGGTCACATCTTTAGGAAGGTTGAGAACCGCTGGTCTAGGAGTATCTAGTGACCACCAGATGGGCTCGGTAGTCCTAAGGCTCAGCAGAAACTGGGATACAGGAGGAGGTGCCTGAGAAAACAAGGCCTTCCTGTTTTTCTCCCCCTGGCCAAAATGGGCTGCTAATCTGACTGAGCTCAGAGGAGCTTGACAGAGCGGGCGAACCCATTCATAAGGACAGTGGGTTTTGAAAAGCCCTAACCTGTGTTGTTAGAGAGTTGAAACATGCAACTGAGATTCCAAACCAAGTGGTCTTGGGCCTGGCAGGGCTGGAAGGCTGTGTGGACTGCAAGAGCTGCCTTTAGAACACTCCATAAAGTTCTCCTGCATCCTAGCTGAGCTCATCGGGAACACCTCCATTCAGAACTGCGACTGGATCCTTGTGTGTGAAGGAGCTGTGGAAGACAGGATCTGTCTAAGTGAGGGCGGCATGCCCAAGGTGACATGTCCCCAGAAAGGAACCTGTGTGACAGGAAGGAGGGGCAGCTCGTGAGCCTCACCCCACCACTCCCTCATAACCCTCGGACAGAGACTGACCCGGATGACTAGCTTCCCCGGTAGCTGTCTTTACCTGACACTATCTGTATACTTCCTGGCTGGTAGGAGGTGAGCTCTCTGTTCCCATCTACCCTTCAGGCCATGATGGAATGAAAAAGACCCTCCCTCCTTTAGATTGTTCACATTACGCATGCATTGCCACAACAAAGAGTTTGCCTGCTGATCTTCCACAGATCTGACTATCCCATTTGGGGCGCGGCTACCATACATGGTGTGATTATCCTTTCTGGTTGACTCAAGGAAACAGAAGCCCAAAGGTGCTGAGTAACTTTACTAGCAGGGAAGAGGCAGAGAAGGGGTTTAAAGCCATGACCACCCACCCCCCACACACACACACCAGCTATGATCTTTACTTCAGCCTGTCCCCTTCAAGGCACACTTTGTTCCGAGGACACAGGTTTGGAGAATTTGTAGTTCTCGGGTTTAAGCAGTGTCAGCCAGTTAATATATTCCTCTGTTGCTAGCCAACCCAGACCCGGAAGAATCCCGTGAGCTAAGAAGTCCAGAACACTTTATCCCAAGAGAATGTACATTTCTCCCTACCTTCTGTCAGCACACACATTTTTAAAAACAAAGTACACAACATCTTTAAAAACAAAGTCTAGGCTGGGGGTGTGGCTCAGCTCAGCAGAAGCGTACTTGCCCAGCATGTGCCATGTGAGGACTAGGTTCCACACCCAGCGCCTCCAAAAATAAATACTTAGTAAACAGTAAGGGCTATGTTCTACTCCTGTGTGCATCATAAGGTGGGCTTGCTTTTCTATAATCAGTGTCAAATGTTACGGGCTGTGTTTTTTGGTTTGCTGCTAACTGCTTGGGATTACTGACGCGGGAAAGGGAAATGAGGGAGATTGTCTGAGGGGCTTCAGAGGACGTGGGAGGAGAATGTTAGACCTTTGCTAACTCATATCCTGGACAAAGTCTGGAAGCCAGGTGTGTGTTTTTGCCAACCCACACTGGCAGGAGCTCTGAATTTCTGCTGGGGCTCCCCAAGATACCACAGTGTTAACAATTTAACAGACAGGTCCTGAGCCAGTGACTCAGAGGTTATCAGGGGACTGTGCTTCATGACAGTGGTTCCAGCTGTCACTGAGAGCACTGCTATCCACCAGGGAGGTGTCTTACATGAACATGAAGCATGGGGTATATTTTTTAACTATGAGCTGAGAGTGTTGCTGAGCTGTAGAGTGCTTGTTTGCCATGTATAAAACCCTGGGTTCTATTTCCAGCATTGGAAAAAAAAACTAGAAAGGTACATTATCTACAGAAGAATTGTCTAAAACTATAATTTGGCAATAAAATTAGCAAAGCAATTGATCTTAACAACTCATCGCAACAAATCTAAGTGACCAAGAGTGAGTAAAAGAAATGTACATCTTAAGAGTCTACACTTAGTTCATGGATAGGGCAGAGACATCTCCTGTAAGAATTTTTGCTACTCCTGATAACACTGCAGTTAGCCAGCAGCTCTTATTACCAGCCCACAGTATGTAGAAGCCATGTGAATGCCTGCTCACGGTGGGGCAGATCCTACTGCTGTCCTCCCAATGTCCTCTTAGACTGTGGCCATGGTTGGCTCCTGCTAGCTTTGCCTTGACAGCAACACTTGAAGGGGCAGTATCTGCAATATGATCCACCTGTGTGTGCAGCCTTGCCGCGGTAAGATGCAGGGATTCCCAAGTGGGGGAGGCCTCTGAACGGTTTTCTCTCTCTTCAGACTGGCTGTCAAATCTTAGGATGGAGGAGGTACACAGGACAGAGCCCCTTTCCTCTCTCCAGTTGCTGCCAGTTTGTGAAAGGCAGATTTTCTTGAGTTGCAGCCTCTGAGCAAGGCCATCATTCCTACAGAACCTCAGGCGTCCCCACAGCCTAGACTCAAACTTTCCTGGCCACAGCCCTCATTATTGTTTATTGACTTTCTTATTTCTCAATTAAACGCCTCCATTCTCTCTTACTTACATGCCGTTTCATTCTCAGAACTTTGAGCGGTTTTTCTGCTCATCAACAAAGCATAGCTAATATATTCCTTACTCATTGTTGATACCCAAAAAACAACTTAAGGAAGGGCTCCTTTGGCCTCATCGTCAGTCAGGAGGTCCTGGCTGTGGGGCCTGAGGGAGAGGTGGCTGGTCACATGACTGCTGTTGTCCAGTTGGCTTCCTCTTTTTTTCTGTTCCCTCTGGGACCCCAGCTCATGAAATAAATGGTGTCGCCTGCACTCAAGGTGCGTCTTCTCTCCTCAGTTAAAGTTTTCTAAAAATGCCCTTGCAGACATGTCCAGGGCTGTGTCTCCTTGATGCTCAAGCTCAGTCAGGTTGACTGTGAGGATTAGCAGTCATAGCCAATTTCTAAGGGTTGCTGCAACCCTTCTCCATTACAACCTGAGAGAAGTTTGAATAATGGGAAGTTTTGATGTGCTCTTCTTGGATTAACTTATTTCTAGCTCTTGTTCTTTTGGTGTTTTGTTTTGCTTCTTGCGATGCTGGAAATAAAGAGCCCTATACTAGGCAAGTGCTGAACCATTGAGCTACACCCCAACACCTCAGTTCTGACCTTCCATGGAATAAAACAGACAGAGGAGCAGAAAGGAACATTTTTCCTCTTGTCTTATAGAACAAATTTCATGCCTACTCTGAAAAAAAAAATCACTGGATCAGGTGAACAGTAAATAAGACCAAATACATCTCACTGTGGATGATGAGATCAGAGGCTGAGTGATAGCGGGACCATCGTTTATAGTAATGATGCATAGGGCTCGTGCTCGAAGTGCGCATAGATGCTTTTTGTGCCCTTTCAAAAAAGCCTGATCTCTCACCTTCCAAAAGGAACGCGCAATCAATGACAAGGCTAAAATGCATGTGGAACCTGATAATTGCTTTTCGTTTTCTTCACATTTTTATAGCTACCATCATGGCTTAGTTGGATTCAGGCAGTAGGGAAAGAATTTCTGGTGAGTTAAGGCACCAAAAAGGTAGTCATCAGCAAATGATCACACCTGTGCCCTGCTGAGGTCACTGCAACTCCCCAGCAGAAAAGCAAGGCTAGCAGATACTTGCTGGCCCATGGTTGCCTCTGTCTGATGCAGTCAGATCAAGTCTGTGCTGGGATTCCAACCACAAGCAGGATGGAGAGGTCAGAAGACAGTAAACTGCTTTATCCTCCATGTTCTGTGAGAGGCAATTAGAGAGCTAAGCCTGAGGAGTTTGCTCAAATGTAGGCCCCACAGGCCTGGCCCATCTGCGTATGATGCAGACACTGCAGGTCTGTGGCTCCCGCTTGGGGTACAAGAAGTGGAAGGTTCACCCTCTTACAGAGGGGGACCTCCAGAAGAAAAGTTAGAAGTGTTTAACAGTTGTCATGCTGATAGTCACACCAATAAATTCAGTAGCTATCACATTTGCAGCCAGGGGGGATTACAGAGTCTTTTGCCCATCAAGGCACCATTTTCCTCACTCCTCTTCAAATGCTGGTCATGATCTCAGAGGTCTCCTCACTGTTCTTTCCTGACTACACGGAACTATAGATTATTGTGTAGGACTAGGTAACACCAAGAGAGCTGTGCTGAAGGACTGAGTGTTCGTCCCCACCCTTCCTTATGTGTGGCAGTGTATCCCAAGACCATAGGGGAAGCCTGAAAGCTGGTCAAGCACCACGCCCTGGGAGCACTGTGCTGCTTCCTTCCTGTCAGTCTTAGCAACCTCCACATGTCTTTTTCTTATCTGTAATACTCATCTGTCCTCTTAAAATGAGCCCTTTATTGCAACTCTTGGTATATCTGAATTCCCACCATCACTATTCCTTAAGTTCATGGTCATTATGAGGTTTAAAATAAGGGTCACCTGACCACAAGCTCTGCGGTACCACAGGCTCCTTCAGGCGAGTGAAATGTTACTGAATGGCCAATGGCAAGTTCTTCTGTGGAGTGGGCGCGTAGGAAAGAGGGGTGATTCACTCTCATGGAGTCGGATGGCACATCAGTTACTCTGAAACCTGAAACTGCTCGGTGTTGAGCAGTCAGGATACAGTGTGGGTGTGTCGGACAGAGGGGTGATTCATACCCATGGACTGGCATTGCGGTCGGTCTGAAAACCAAGGCATCACTTAATGACCAGCAAGCAGGTAACTTATATACCATGGGTATGTCATACAGAGAAATACACACACACACACACACACACACACACACACACACACACATCTGTGAACTGTAATGGCATGGCAGTTAGTCTGAGACATCACTGAGCCACAAGTAAGCAGATAACTGACATGCCATGGATATGTCGTGCAGAGAAATAATACACGTACACACACACCTGTGAAATGTAATAGCATGTCAATCTGAAAACTGAGACATCACTGGATGACTCCTAGCAGGCGACTTACCCAGCATGGATATGTTAGACAGAAAGCTGATTCACCCCAGTGATTTCATCATGCCTCTCAGAATTATGTATGGTTTAAAGGGAAACGGTTGTAGAGTAGGTAAGACTGCTTGCCATGCAAGCCTGGCAACCTGAGTTTGATCCCAGAAACCCATGTAAAGGTGGAAGGAGAGGACGTACTCCACAAAGATGTCCTCTGACATCCACATGTAGAGTGTGGCATGTGCACCCACACCACGTCATGTGCATGCACACGTACGCTCAATAATTATAAATACCTGTTTTTAAAATGTGTGGGCTGTTTACTTATGGAATGTCCATCTAATATTTTCAGATTGTGGCTGACTCTGGGAAGCTCAAGTATGGGAAACAGAACCTGAGACAACGGGGCACTAGTGCAGTCGTAGGCATTTTCACACAATTGTGTCACTGAATTAAAGGAAGGTAGCGGAGGAGAAAGCTCCGATGCACAGTCTGTGGCACTAGCAAACTCATTAGCACGAATCCATCAGGTTCCTCCAACATCATCCCTCTGGCCTTTTTAAAAGGTCATACGTGTGCTCGATTTTTTTCCTTGGTGTCTGTCGGGCCTCCCACACCAAGCCTACTCTGGCTGATACAGATTCCTGGTTTCCCAAACAAGTCTCCTTGTGCTTACTGAGCGAACATTAGAAACCACGCTGTTATTCCATTCAGAAAAGACGTTCCTTTATTGGTTTGGAGAGCAGAAATGGCACACCCTACCATGCCAAGAAGTATCACTGAAGTGTCACAGAGAGGGACAGCATCACAGCAAATGGTCCAGGAGGGCCCTGCCGTCCTCTTTTCCTAGTTAGTGACAAAAGCTTCCCTTATAAGCTCTGTGCGGTAAGAGCAGGTTTCTCCTGTTCGCCAGCAGCTATGATAATGACTATTTGTGGCCAGGAAGGAGCAGAAATTGCTAACAGGATTATATTTCTTCTGCAGCGAGCTAGCGTGGATGCTGGCTGGCACAGTGCCCTGCGCTCGTTAGGACTGATGATATCCTTGTAGCCAAGTGTGATTTATCCACTTTCCTTTTCATCTGTCCCCTGCCTACTGCCTTTGACCTGCTGTCCTGCTGTGGTCTCTGGACAGCCTGCAGATAAGCTACTGTAACTAAGCCTCAAGGCCAAGCTGTGGAACAGGCTCTGGACATGAAGGTAGTAAGAGCGTTTTCTCCCAAGGGGCCTTTCTTCCTTTTCTCTTTTAATCATTTGAACTGCTCCCCCTACCCCTGCCAACAGAAAGCAAGAAAGAAAAAATTAGTGACTATTGCACAATGTAGAAAAACAACAGCAAATAAATCTGCATGGTCTATAGGTGTGTGTGTGTGTGTGTGTGTGTATGTGTGTGTGTGTGTGCGTGTGTGTGTATAGAACCCAACTACTTTTTCTAATATTAAAGACCATTGTCATAGAGATTCATGTATTAGGTCCGTATTGATTGTCCGATGAGTGCTCCAGAAAGTTTAAAGTTTTGAGAGTTTGTTTTGTTTTGTTTTGCTTTTTTTTGTTAACAAGGGTCAAATTCAGAGAATGGGTTCTTGTGGACAGGAGGGATCATGGTCTATTCCATTTAGTGGGTCTTGGTTGAAGATGGACTCTTTTTTCCATTATGCAGCTCAGCTGATGAATTAGACATGGCCCCTGTCGGGAAAGAACATGCCACATGCGCATGCTAATGGACAGTAGGATTCAGAATGGTGCAGGAGCGTTCCTGCAAGGTCATCGTGAGCCCCGGGTGGCTTTGCCTTTGTTTTGTACAGTGTGGTCAGTCTGTCCTGGTTTTACAGCGGGGATGAACTTAAGTCTTCACTGAGTACTGGTGTAAGATGAGGAGTACGGATGGCCATGCAGGTGAAGAGTGAGCAGAGAGACCTTGTTGATGACCTCTGCAGAGGCTGAGAGGGTTCCCAGGGCATACCTTAGGTTGAAAGGGAAGCTGATGGCATGGGCAGCAAGGGGACCTGCTGCCCAGCAAGCTCTGCAGTGCCAAAGAGCAAAGGAAAGGGGATGACGAGGATGCCAACTCTGTCTCCACAAGCAGCATACCTTGGTTCCTGAGCTAAGCACTTAGAAATGCAATGTCCTTCCCACCAGCTTATTTTGTGACCTTGAGCAATGACCTCACTCTCTTCCCCCATCAGGCCTCAGTTCCCCCACGTATCCAATGACATCCTAGCACGGGGGCTCCCCAGTCATCCAGCAAGCAAACAGCACTCACGTCTCTCTTATTGTTTGTTTTCTAGGAATAGAACTGTGCCCTCCAGGAAAACGGTTCATGATTACCATGGTGGCAAGCTTCGTGGCCATGGCAGGCCAGTTCCTCATGCCAGGGCTGGCCGCGCTGTGCCGGGACTGGCAGGTGCTGCAGGCCCTCATCATCTGTCCCTTCCTGCTCATGCTGCTCTACTGGTCGTGAGTATCCTTCATGATGTCCCTCCACGGTGTTAGCATGAGTTTTCTGACAGACAGACAGACATACACACACACACACAAACACACACATACACACTCCTCTACCCCTATTTACATTGTTCATCCTGTGGAATGAGACTCTTTGTCCCATTCCTTAACTCCAATAGTTACCAATGGCTTCACACTGATCTGCTTCTCTCTATCACATAGGACCTTGACATGAATGTCTATAAATGGACTTAACCTATAAATGGTGGGGAGGTCTTGTGTTAGAATGGGACGTGTGGAGGGAGGTGCTGAAGGAATGATTTGGAAATGCTCTCTACCTCCTCTAGGTGAGGAATGAACAAACTTCAGCCCATTGCCCAAATCTGCTCATCATCTACTTTTGCAAATAATGATTTATTGGAAGATAGTCATTCTCATGTGTTCACAAATGCATTGCCTATAGTTACTGTGTCAGCAATGGTGTGGCCCACACAGCTGAAAATACTTATTATATAATCCCTTACAAAAAAAAGTTTGTTCATTGTGCTTAAGATTAATTAATATGACTTTTAAAAACCATCATGTAACAAGTTTTTGAGTTATCAACTTTGGATGGGGGGGTTATTGAATAAACTGTTTGGGGTGTGACCTCACTGTCTAAGGAATATGAATATGCTGTAAGAAGAAAAACTTTTAAACTGTACAGATTTAAAAAAACAAATTGTTTTTATTTCTGAGAGACACTCAGGGACTTTAACATGTGCCATACTCCTGTGTGTGATGGAAGGTACCACTCCCCATGCTTAGCTCTGGCTGGGCCAGCCCCAGGAATTTGTTCCATGGCTCTAATTCCCTGCTTGCTCAGAACTATAAAGAGTGGATCATAATTGTTCTACCTGGGGTTCTTTTAAAGACTAAAATGACTGATGCAAAAAGGCACATGAGGGGTAGGTCTGGAGGGAGACTTGGAGATAGAGCCTCGAGTTCTACCACCGAATAGGCTTGTAACCTTGGCCAAGTTCATCAGTGCCCTGGGTCGTAATAGTAAATAATTGGGTTGGGAGAATTAGTAGAGACACCTTGATTGATGCCTGTCACCTAGTATCACATATGTTCATGGTTATGATCAACATGATTATTATGTTTTATATTTATATTGGTAGTATTTGAGATAACTCAGATGTGTCAGGTCTTAATTCCTGTAAGTATTAACTACTGCTACTACAGTTGTTGTTTCAACCCTTCATAGAAACCTGTGTGGAGGAGCCGCAGCAATTTTGGGGAGAAATGTATCCAGTCTTTTCCTACTAGGCTTGGAAGGCTCCTCGAGAATCGGGGGCTGCACAGACTGTGTGGCTGCCTGTCCTTTCTTCTCACCTCTCTCATGACCACTGTCCTGCCGTCTCCTCCTGTTGACTGGGTTTTTGACAGACTTGCTTCAGTGGTTGCTGGAGGGAGAGGTGATTGGTAGCATCAGCCAGCACAACCAGCTGTTGGTGGCAAAGTACAGGAAGTGACACACTTTTCTTTAACAAGAAGGTATTTACTCTCTGTACTCAGGGTGCCTGGCGGCATGCTTGGTGGCTGCTCCCTGTCTAAGGAGAAGGCTGAGAAGCCCAGGAGCTATGAGGGATAGCAGACCAGTTGCCCAAGGCAGAATCCTCAATCTGCAAGTGGTGGGGTCGAGTCATGAAGATAAAAGTGTGGAAGGGATCTTCTAGTCAAGGTGGTAGACAGACAGACACAGACAGACAGACAGACAGGGGTTTTTCTATATGCATATGACTGCTGAATAAAACAAATCACCACAAAAATACCGTGCTGAGCTGCACTGGAAGGAGGGGATTCCGACAGAGCCATCATGGGGGCAGCATGAAGTTTCCAAATCTGACAGCACCCTAGGGACCTGCCCACAGGCTAGAACTGATCTCTTGGATGTATTTGTTGCTGCTAAGCGCTAACCTGGTACCTGACAGAAACCCATTGGGGAAGGAAGGGTATACTGTGGCCCATTGGTTCAGAGAGTCTCAGTCCACCACAGAAGGAAGGTATGTCCAACCAGTTCAGTTCATAGTGGTGGCGGTGATGGCAGACATTGTCCACATCACTGTCAAGTAGACTAGGAAGTGGGCATGGATAAACCCCCAAGGACTCACCCTGAATAGCCTACCTCCTCCCAACTTTCCAGAACCTCCCAAAATAGTGCCGCCAAGTGGGCATCAAGTGCTTAAAGCATGAGCCTGTGAGGACACTAGATTCAAACGACACCTTGTGGTTTGGATGTGGGTTGTTCCACACCTATTCTTGTGCCTGAGGCTTAGTTTTCAGTATGGTGGTATTCAAAGTTTGGGGTTTCATGGTTTGGTCATTAGAGGTATGCCCGTGGGATTGACACACTCAGTGAGTAACCGAGCCCTCAAAGCTCTCCGATGTCCTTCTTGCCATCTCTGTCACACACGTTCTGTTACTGTGATTCCACCCACCTTAGCTCTTCATCTGGGTCTATCAGCCTTCAAAACTGTGGGTTTTGTATGTTGCCCTGGCACAGACATTTTGTTTTAGTAACAGAGAAAAGACTAAATACAGGCTTGGTATACAATTAGAACTGAGCTCCTTGAAGAAATTCTAGAATCAAAGACTAGAAAGTCTTTCCTCACCACAGGGTCTCCACCCACAGCTGGCTGACTCCCTGAACTGTGAACAGAAAAAAAAATTCTCTCTCTAAAAAAAAAAAATCAAAGCTTTGAAGTCTGAACCGCGCATGCATACACAAATTTTAGACACTTGCCAAGGCTGAGATACTCTGACCTTCTAGAGTCAACAAAGCACCCTAAGGAGGCACACAAGGCTCACATGGAAGGAAATTCTTGACAAGGATGAGCTCACAGACAAAATTCAACCCCAGCCAACCAGCATGCATTGTCCCAGCAAAGCAAAGGTTTTCCTTTAGTGGCTCTGGTCTCTTGTTATTCACAGCTGATTCTTCTGCTCCAGCTGACCAGACGCCACAGATTCTTCACACAAATTTTCTACTAGAGTCTGCTTTCCTCTAAAATGTCACAAGCCAGGCCTCCATTTTCTGTACTGCTTTCAACATTTTTATCTTCCAAGCTCTCACCAGTCACCAAACTTTGAATACTCAGTGGCTTTTCTGGCTCAGAGTTCTGAAATCCCACAGTTATTCCCGAAACACATGGTCAGGTCTTTCACAGCAATACTCCACTATTCTGGGACCGATATCTTCTTAGTCAGGGTTTCTATTGCTGTGATGAAACACCACGACTAAAGTAACTTGGGGAGGAAAGGGTTTATTTGGCTTACATTTCCATATTCTGTTCATCATTCAAGGAAGTTAGGACAGGAACTCAAACAGGGCAAGAACCTGGGGGCAGGAAATGATGCAGAGGCCACAGAGGGATGCCACTTACTGTCAGGCTTACCTACCATCCGATCTTATGGAGATCTTTTCTTTTCTTTTTCTTTTTTAAACATCTTCATTTCTTTTTATTTTTTAAGATTTATTTATTTATTATGGATGCAGTGTTCTGCCTGCATTTATGTCTGCCTGCCAGAAGAGGACACCAAATCTCATTATAGATGGTTGTGGGCTACCATGTGGTTGCTGGGAAAAACTCGGGACCTCTGGAAGAGCAGCCAGTGCTCTTAACTTCTGAGCCACTGCTCCAGTCATTGGAGACATTTTCTTAATCGAGGTTCCCTCTTCTCAGATGACTTTAGTTTGTGTCTAGTTGACATAAAACTACCCAGCACACCTATGCTCTAAGATCTGTCCTTTTGCGCTGTTAGACAGAGGCAGGCACTGTGCATTGGGTTGTGTGAAGTGAGGCAATGCCTACACAAGGGGACAGTAGACTCACCTGCATGTCTGACTGGAGAGGTGTTTTGGAAGTGACCCCATGGAGATTTGTCAGTGGACCCAGTGTGACTCATGAGGAGAAGAGAGGATGCTGTGACTGGGGCTGAGTCTTTGAATAGGAGGGGCTCAGGAGTAGGGAGCCCAGAGCCCCCTCTTGTCATTGGAGTCTGGAGGGGATGGGATGAGATCAGTTGCTTCAGAGGTCCCAGTGCTGAAGGCAGTGGAAGAAGCCTGTGCTCTCAATTGTAGATTTTCCACTTATCCAGGTAGAGTGGAACCAAGAGCTCTGTGGATGTCAGTAAGAAGAATAGTTTATTGCTCACAATTCTGAAGAGAAAGGATCACACAACAGTCCATAGGGCTGTACGAGAAAGGACCAGAGAGCAGGGAGGAAGGGGACAGTGCATGCAGGATCCTTTATTGAAGTTTCTTCAGGAGAGACTAGTTGAGGCATCATAGGAAGATTCGGGGTCAGCTAGTGTGGAGGCATGGGGCTGTCCCCAGTTATCTGCTACTCAGTCCTGGGGTGATCGTAGCTGGTGGGTAGTTGCTAGTTTAAGAGTCTAATCTATGTGTAGAATGTGGTTAAGGTATGGCCTCTAGATTGGTTAGTCTGTGATTAAAGCATGCAGCCAAGCCTCTCGTTACTGGGAATGAGTTAACCTTTGGCAGAGCTGGGCAGGGTGCTCCAGGATGAGCAAGGCCCCATACAGCCAGACATTGGAAAGTTAAAAGGTACAGCTAACATACAGCCAACCCTTCTACAGGTACAGGACAAGGTCATCAGTACAAGATGGCATGAGCAGTGTGACTAGGTAGGGATCTGGCAAAGACTTTCACGAGTGAAGGTGCATGGGAAGGTGGATCACTCCTTAGTGATGGGAAGACCTGTGACACAGGGGTGATTGCTGCCCCCATCCGCTCAGTGAGTCTAAGAGCTGCTCAGGGATGTTGACAGCTCACTTCATCCTTAGGTGAGGCAGAACCCGCTGCCGGTTTCCAATGGGCCGGAAGTGAAGGAAATGCTGCAGAAGGCAAGGGAGGGGAGTACAGAAAGGACAAAGGTGCGCTTGCCCGGATGGAGGCGCTCCAGGGAGTGGTGCTTTAAGCACTTTGTGAGGAAGCAGGTACAGAAGAGACTGTACCTGTGAGTGAACACTGTCAAAGGTGAATACAGGTGTCCACAGCCACCACGCACCCTGACTTGGTGCCACATAGAAATCCTTGTTTAGTTGTTTGCTTAGCCATTCATTACCCCTTAGGAAAGGGCAGCATAGCTTAGTGCCAATCTAAAGAGTTGTACTGACCTATCTTTTTCCCAAATAAATGCTTCTAGCCTCACAGCTTACAAACACACGAGGAGAAATAAAATCAAGATTTAGAACGCCAGAGGACAGAAGAGTAAGAGGGATTCTGCCAGGTGTAGCAAGAAGCTAAGTGGGAGGTAACAGAAGGATGAAACAGACCTGAAGAAAGGAAGGGCTGCTGCCTTCAAACAGTACAAGGGTTGGAAAGGTATCTCCTTCAGCTAGTCCCAGCCTACTGACAGTGTAGCTTGGTAACAACTGCTTGGTGAGAGCACCCCCCCCACCATGCATGACACAGTCTTACCCTGTCTTCTGGTCATTGTATCAAGGTCTGTTACATGAAAATGCTTCAGGAGACCAGGAAGGTAGCAGGCGGGGCAGGGAATGTGAGCTTTCCTGGTCGGGACTTACTGTAGAGGAGTTTTTCTGGAGGAGGTCCAGGAATCAGGGATGGTGCGTGCCATCCCTGTGGTTGGGAGCCTGTCATCATCTCACGGTGAAAATGAGAGGACCAGAGGACAGGGCAGGTTTGGCGATGCAGACACTCGCACATCTGCTGTGCACCCTCCTGTGCCTGTGAACATCTGTGTGGCGCCTTGGTGAGCCCCTGTGGAGGATGTGCATGCTCACTGGTCTTCAGATCATGGTTCCTAGGTGTAGGGGCTGTCATCATAAATAAGGCAGTCACAGCCCTGCCCTCATGAACCAGCAAGGCAAGGAAGGAAAATCACACTTCAAATTTATGTCCCAAAGCACTGTGGGGTATGCAGATTTCGGTGGGCCTTAGCATTTCAAAGACACATTTTCCCTAAGATCAGCTGTATGCTTCCTCCCCTAGGAGTTTCACAGAGTGATCCCGTTTTGCATGGAAATAAACAGAGTCAAAAAGCTTCCCCAGAAACCCAGAGAGAAAGCTTTTGCCACTCAAGTGTAAGGACCTGAGTTTGGACCCCTACCACCCATGTAAATGTTGGATGGGTGTAGTGGCCCACCTATAATCCCAGCATGGGAAGGTGGGGCAGGTGTCGGGAACAGAGAGGATCCCCAAAGCAAGCTGACTCCAAAGACTAAATGAATCGGCATCTCTGGCTTCAAGCAAGAGAATATTTAAAATGGAAAGCAATCAGAAAAGACCCCCGAAGTCAACCTCAGGCCCCCATTTGCACATCCACCTGCTCATACATATATGCCCACACATACACCACAAACATATATGAAGATGCGTTCAGGGCTCCAGGTGAGTCCTGAGGTCAGTTCACTTCCTCTGCGGACACAGGCATCTGTCAGCTTGGTCATCTCAGACATCCAGCATCAGAGCTGTTTCCGAAAGCGCTTTCAGGAACAGACAAGAGCGTGGGCCTGGATCTAACCACCTTAGCACACTGTGGGGATATACACATATGTGACACATTCTGGAAACTTTTTTTTCCTGACTGTGTTTCTGGTTGCCTGGGCTAGGATACCTGCCTTGCTTACCTGACAGCATCATCAGCAACCACTGGTGTCTTGTTCTCAAAGAAGTTTCTACTCCTGGCCTGTCCCCACAGCCCTGCAAGGGAACAGGAGGGTTTCCCTCTGCCAGGGCTCTTCATCAGGTTGGGAAAGAGCCATAGTTTGGGTTCACCCAACATGAGTGCTCTGTGCGAAGACATGCACCAGATGTGTGAAGATGGTGAGTTATAAACATCACTCTGTTCCGCTGGAAGTTCATCCTGATGAGAGCTTCACAAGCATTAGCATTGGGGAAGGCGGGGAGAAGAAGGAGAAAGAGGATGCTGGATGGGAAATAACAGGAACAGAGGGAGAGGTGTAACCTTAGAGCAGGAGTAGCCGCACCGATTCTCCAGGTGAGAAATGAGCCTTGTGAGTGGGAAGGAGAGTGAGGCAGCCTACATGCTCAGCAGCGGGGGAAGAAATTGCACCAAGGTAGCGGAGAGAGATCCTTAGGAAAATGTATCCTAAGAGATTTTAATGTTTAACATTTCCAAGAGACGTTATTATAAAACATGTAAGTGGCCTCAAGCTAGATATGCCGAGTTAGAAAATACTAACAATTCCATCGTGTATAGTAAATGGTCTTAATTTAGAAATATCTCTAAAAATATTTGAGGCACGCTGGGCAGGGGTCATGCATGCCTTTAATCCCAGCACTCAGGAGGCAGAGGCAGTCGGATCTCTGCAAGTTCAAGGCCAGCCTGGTCTACAGAGCGAGTTCTAGGATTGGCTCCATAGCTACTGGGAAACCCTGTCTTGAAAAATAAAACAAAGCAAAACAAAATATTTGAGGCAGAATCCTTGAATTTTTATCATTTCGTAAGTTTAGTTTTAAGAGGTTTTGGGGGAGTGTTTGTGTTTGTTTTTGAAATGGAGTCTTGGTATATTGCCCAAGCTGGCCTCAACTGAGCTCAAACTGTCCTCCTAGATATCTGAGACAGCAGATGTGCTTCCCTGCATCAGCAGAAGGTTGCTCTTTGGGGTCTAGACTAAGCACGTTACATCCCTGAGTGCCCTCGATTTGCTCAAGGACCCCTGGAGAGTAGCACTGTGATAGACTCCCATGCAGAGAGAGAAACTGAGGCACACAGATCCTCCACGGTTTGCCAGAGGTGCTTTGGCTGCCACCAGCTGTTCAGCTCACCCCACAGGCTGCAATGCTGTTAGGTCCAGGAAGTACCTGGGTCACCAAGGGTAGCGTGTACTTGGCACAGAACTTGCTTCACATCCTGGAAGATTCCATGTTCCCTCTAACAATGACAAAAACATTTCTTCTAGTACCTATCCTAATAGGGCACAATGAAAATGTGTTAAATGGATTAATTGATTGTGCTGCTTGTCGCTAAAGTGAGTTTAAAAGACGTGTGTGTGTGTGTGTGTGTGTGTGTGTGTGTGTGTGTGTGTGTTTCAGCAATTATCAGTCTGTTTTTCTTTCCCAAGCAGGAGGAGCACAACATGATCCTCCATCAAAACCAATTTCATTTCAAAATACCACATTATACAAAGAGATTCTCTCACAGATAAAAACAAGGTTGCGGGGTTCCCTGCACACAAGGAACTCAGCTGTGTCAACACTGACTCACAGGGGAAAGGGAAAGAGATGAGTCACAGACGTTAGCCTCTGAGCACCTGAGTCAGCAGCAGCAGTCCTTTCACAGGCTGCAGTGACCACTTCGCTGCTGATCTGGGGACTTGAAATAGAAACACAAAGGAAAAGGCTTCTCCAGGTATAGTGGCTCACGCCTTTAATCCCAGCACTTGAGAAGCAGAAGTAGGTGGATCTCTGAGATTTCAAAGTCAGCCTGGTCCACATAGAGAGTTCCAGGACAGCTAGGACTACATAGTGGGGAGACCCTGCCTCAAAAACAAATAAACAAAGACAGAATACACACACACACACACAGAGAGAGAGAGAGAGAGAGAGAGAGAGAGAGAGAGAGAGCGTTTTAAATCCTTGCTCTACATTTTCTAGACTGGGTAATGAAGCATCATGTAATGCTAACAACAGGCAAATGTATACTGCTGGAGACGGGTTCGTTCTCCTCAGTGTTGTAGCCTCTGTTATGTTGTCCTGACTCAGGTCTATAACCGAGCCCCAGCCTATGCTCACAGAAACAACTCAGATACTCTGATTAAATGCAATGGAGCATGCTTGTGCATTCACACACACACACACACACACACACACACACACACACACACACATAGGAAAGAAACTGTAGTGGGGAGGAAATATGATCAAAGTACATATACATATGTTTATGTAATTTGAAAGAAATAATTAAAAACAAAGCCCTAGAGTCACAAATAGTAGTGCATATTTCAGTCATGAAAGTTGAATGAGTGAGCCCAAAGTGCCCCAGCTGCTGTTGGGGATTTGCTGATGACACAGATTGTTAAGGAGCCCTCGGGGGGAAAAAGCTACCTCATTTAAGCCGCTGAGCTGAGCACAGGGGTCAGGTACAATACGATGAGTCCCAGGGCCCAACACTCGTGCTTACAAGCAGAGGTGGAGAGAGGCCTGGGAAAACAGGGAAGCATGGCCCGCTGACACCATGCAAACACTATACTATTGTCCCCAGGGCCAGGACATGCCTTCCACACCCGTCTCACTGTCCTAACCCAGCAGCTAGGGCTGCTGAAGGCCACGAGAGCCACTGCAGCCTGGAAATCTGACAGGGCAGTCAGGGTGAGCCTGTGTGCTGGATTCTGAGCTGTCAGTGCCTGGCTCAAGTCAGGTGGCCTCTGGCAACAGGTGTCCAATGCTAAACGACTTCTGCCCTGGCAGCTGGTCAGCGTCCACAAAGATGGATCGAGCGAGTCTCAGTGGACCCTGAGACCAGTACGAAAGCACGGCAGTTTGGCCTCACTCGGGCTTTGGAACTGACTAATTTGAATCAGGATAGGTTTCTGTGGGAGCCGGGAGAGAGAGGTGTGCGCAGAGATGACAAAGCATCTGCCAGACGCCAGCAGGAGGCTCCCACATGACAAGCAGATATTGTAGCCATGGTATCTGTCTGCCACCGTGATGGGCATAGGATTGGAGCCCAGGCTTACGTCAGAAGGTGGCCCCCGGGAGCAGGTTGATTGGCCCACCTGCTGCGAGCTGCAAACACAGAGGTGCCGATAAAATTCCAATTAGATGCAGAAGCTGCAAAAAAAATCCATCTTGTCTTTGGCCCCTTTCCCTCCCCACTTTCCTTATTTTATTTTCCTCCTCTCCCTTGCCTGGTAATTAAGCCTAGAACCCTGTACATGCTAACTGAGCACTCTACCACTGAACTAGATTCCCAACTCCTAAATATTTTATCATTTCAGACAAGGTCTTGCTAAATTATCCAGGCTGGATGAGAACTCGCTATTGTAATCCAAGCTGGCCTCGGGCTTGCAAATGCCCTGTTTCAGCCTGGAAGGTGCTGAGATTACAAACCTGTACCACTTTGCCTGTTGGAACACGGCATTTTCTTTATCACTTGCTAAAGCTGTCAGTCAGCTTCCTATACGGCATCACACCTTTAATGTCCTGTGTGCCATTTGGTTTCTGTGGCCTGATAATCCCTTCCACAGGTAAGTTTTTGAAAGGAGGAGGAGGGAAAGAGTGGTGGATATTAGCTCAGGTGTGTGGGTGGATGAGCACCAGCTGCATGCAGGGTTACAGATTGTAGGTGTCTGTAGGGGAGCTGAATCCCAAGTCTTTATCTGCTAAAAACATGAACAGAGGAACATTTAGGGTTATTAGAATTTTTTAGCTGTCCAGTGCTTGATCAAGCCCAGAGAATCCACAACTAACGTCCTCTATTTCAGTCAGAAATGGCCCAAGCTCTGCCCATACTCAGTTTCATGTGCACACATGGAAAGGTCATCTCCACAAAGTTTTATTGACCCTGCTACCTCTCTGGGCTAGACTTTGTGTCCTTCCTGTCCGCCTGCTTAATGGAAGTCCCAGACTGGGCTGAACTTCAGCTCAGTGGTGCAGCGTGTGTTTAGCATGCTTTCCTTCCCAAAAAAATAATTTCTCGGAGCCCAAAGCGTAGTTCTTCTACATAATGACTCCAACTGCCCCGTGCATGTTTGTCCTGTGAATGACGTCCCTCTTGACTCACGGACAGGGAGGTGTGTCTGTGTACACGGGTATCGCCCCAAAACCAAATACTCCACAAGGCAAATAAGGAAATGGCTTAAGGGTACAACTAATTTCATAACGCATTTCCAGTTAGTTTTATTCCCTTCCTGTATTTTATTTATGAGTAAATGTCCCAGTACAGTGGACTAAGCAGGACACACGTGATTCTTACTCAGAGAATTGCCTTACTAGTATCTCATCAGAATGCGTATTTAATGAGCCCTCAAAGAAGCAGCCCATGCAACTGCGGAAATCATGTGGGGTTCCTTAAAAAGCCACCCAGGGGCAGCTCTTTTGACTCCTGGATATGGACACCAGAAGGACTACATCAGTCAACAGAGGTGTGCTCATCCATGATTACAGTAGTAGCATGGTTCACAGTAGCCAAGACATGGAATCAGCCTAGGAGCCCATCAGGGGGGGAACAGATAAAGAATTAGGTGGTGTGTATATGCAATGGAGTTTTATTTAGCTATAGAAAGAACAAAGATGATACTTTCAAGAAAGTGGATAAAACTGTAGGTTATCATATTAAGTGAAATAAGGCAAAACCAGAAAGATAAACAGTGTGTATTTTTTTTCATATATAGAATCTAGATTTAGAAATAGGTATGTAAGACATGAAAACAGACACTACTTGGGAAAAGAACAGTGGAGGATGGTATGAGAGGGTGATAGGAGGTAAGGTCAAATATATGATATACACTAATGAAAATGTTACAGTGAAACCTATTCTTTTGTATAGTAAATGTATGTTAATGCACAAAAGGGCTACCCAGATAAGAAGCTTGTTGATGTTAGATTCTTCCATTGGACAAGAAAATAGTTGATTATGTTTAAACCGTACAGGCAAATGATCAGCCTTATAGTACCATGTACCAATTTTTAAAAATTGTTATCAGTTATACATACATATATATTACTAAAAATTTAGATGACAAAATTCCCTTTATTGCAAATTTTCTAAAAACCTTGTGATCTACTCTAATTATTACCTTCTCACCAAACTATCCCCAAATGCTATTTACATTTTTTTCCAGTTACTATATTTCATTTCAGATTTGGGACTTGTAAAAGCACACAGACTACTTGAGAGTCATTGGTTCTTCTTTGGATCAAATGAAGACATAAAACTACAAGGAAGTCATTTGCAAGCTGTCAGTCTGCACACATCCATGTAGATAACCGGTGGCAAGTTAGGAAGAGCCCGCAGCACCAGAAAAAAAAGAATCACAATAGAACAGAGAACTCAATCACAGATTATTCAAATTGATTGCTGTACAGTTTAATCTCAAAGAGTCGCCTTCACACCTACTGCCAGCATTACCCACAGTAAGGGGCAGTGTAAGGCTTAGACTTCAATGGACTCTGTCCTATTTATTTCCTATCCTATTATCCTCAGAGGGATCCGAGCCATGACACAGCAGGAGATGCAGTTTGAATGGCACCCCTCTTTCTTCATCCTGATCTCTAGTAAGGCCAGTGCTTCATAGTTGACTTTCAATCTGGAAATTGTTTTCAGCTTTGCCGTAGGATCTCTCTGGAATACCTATAATGTCCAGACTCCTCTTCTGGGCCTGTGCTGACATTCCGGTGGAGGAGAAAGAAGCTTGTTCCATGTACTAGTTTTTTCACTGGACAGTTCCACAGCTAATGACTGCGGTGTAAAAGCAGACTTAGGCTTAGCTCAGGTGCATCCCAGGAAAAAGAGGAGAATGGGAATGTGAGATAGAACCCTGCTGCTACTGTCGAATCACACGTCACCACATTCTGCCTTTTGTGAGCTGAGGCAAGCACAGGAAGAGGTTGCCTCAGCTGAATACTAAACTGAATGTTCCCATTGAGCTTAAAGAAACAGAACGGAATGGTGATGTAAGCCTGTAATCCCAGCTCTAGGGAGGCTGGGGCAGAAGGGTTTCCCTGAGTTCTAGTCAAGCCTGGGCTTCCTGGTTGGACCTCCTTGAAAAGAAGAGGGAGGGAGAGAGAGAGGAAGACGAAGAGGAGGAGGAAGAGGGACAGAGAGACAGAGAACAAACTTACCAGGCAGGACAGTTTCTCTCTTGATACAGTAGCATCGTTTGGGAAGAGCTCTCCAGAAAGTTTCCATATGAAGCTTTAGGACCACATTTCACTGTCACTGTTTGGTGCAGGGTCTTCCTGAAACATATTTACTCTGCTTTTTTAAAAAAAAGTTATAGAGTTGGAGAGATGACTCGGTAGTTAGGAGCACTTACCGCTCTTGCATAGTATACATATTCAGTCCCAGCTTTCCTATTAGGTGGCTCACAATAGCCTATAGCTCCAATCGCTGGGTATCTGATACCGCTGGCCTCCACAGGCACCTGCATGCATACAGTCCATATGAACTCACACAGGCAAATGCATACACATAGATACAAAATAAATCATTTTAAAAATCTGTCTGTCTGTCTGTCTCTCTCTCTCTCTCTCTCTCTCTGTGTGTGTGTGTGTGTGTGTGTGTGTGTGTGTGTGTGTGTGTTCTATGGTGAGCATGTGGCGATCAGAAGATGATTTACAGGCGTTGGTTCTCTCCTTACACCATGAAAGTCACGAGGCTAGTACTCAGGCCTTCAGTCTTGGTGGTTAGCATCTTTACATGATGAGCCATCTCACTAGCCCTAATCTTGCTTCTTAAGAATACCAAAAGCATGGATGCTATAGAAAGAATCCTAGAGGCCAAGTCCCATACTTAGTTGTGCTAGTATTGGTACCTAATAGGATGTCAGTACTAGAGCAGAAAGGATGGTTGCAATTATTGGCCTTATGGACACATGCCAAACAGAGATTCCTATCTGGTACTGAAACTGGTTTTATCACTTTGTCACTCCTGGGCATCACCAGGGTCTTCTTTCAAGACAGTGGGATTTATCAGGGTGTCTGTTGTGTGTGAGGTTCCTGTGCCCGCCGTAAGGAGTTGGAATGCCTCTGTACCTCTATCACTGACTGCCGCCTTTCCCGGTGTATGACAGCAGGCCCTCTCTGTTCCCCACAACCTGGCCCAGCGCTGACCGGGAGCTTCCCCTTCTGGTAGTCTCTCCCCTGAGTCAGTCCTGAGTGCTCTTCCATCAAGAGCTATTTTCAGTAAACTGATCACGCAACCTCCGTGCCATCCAAATCAGAGATTCTTTTACTTATTTCTGCTTCATGGCTTTTCAAGCATGAGGTGCACTGGTCAGATGTGGCTTTCGTCTGCCTTATGTGGTTTTGATATTTTTGGTTGAAATATTCCCTATCCCTGAGCATTAGAGATATGTTCCTTCCAGGCCCCAGGCTGTGGCCAGGTTTGGATTTTTAAGATGGGGGTCTCATTCTGTATTGCAGACTGGCCTGAGGTTCACTAAGTAGTCCCAATGGTCTTGAACTCAAAACAATTCTCCCGTGTGAATCTTCTGAGTACAGGGATTATAGGTGTGAGCTTCCATGCCTATCTCTGCCAAGGTTTTTACACTTTAGAGCGTTATTATATCATACTTGTGTCCTGAGAAATTCCATCAAGTTCCCACTGTGTTACCCAAACTGACAGGCTCCTGGGCCTTCTCAGGAGCCACAGCTCAGTATTTTCTGACTTTGCTATACATTTGAATACATCTTAAAACCTAAGCATTCGGTGCCTGTACCTTGGGCTTGTGCCTTTCTATATAGCCCTAGAAATCCTCATAAGGACAGTACTCACTAATATCAGCTGTCTTTGTGGCCTGGCATACTGCCACAAAGGGTTATTGTAAGTGAGCTCTCAACTCATCCCGTCTGCTGTCTGATGGCCGAGTGTCCTGAGCAATGCTCATGGATATTCTCAGCCTGAGCTTTCCCAGCTGCCCAGTGGGTCAATAGTACCGCCTCATCAGTAGCTCAGCCTGAGACACTGGTAGAGCAGTACCTGCAGTCACCAGTGTGTGATGAAAAGTGGCTTGCAGGATTGCCTGCTGTTGGAGGCAATTGTGTGGCTGTCGTGCACCCACCTGTATCTCTTGAGAGACTACAGTCCTGATTTTCCTTCAAGCTGGTCCTGTGGCTGCTGGTCCTTCCATTCCCCACTATCAGTAGCTGCGTATCTGTGCTGGTTCCTTCCTCATTTCTCTTCCTCTCCCTTCTCCTCCCCTTTTACCTCATCTCTTCCCATCTCAAACCCAGCCTGCTGCTTCACCAGCTTACACCTCCTCAAATCTAGTAGTTTCACGCCCCACGTCATCCCTCTCAATCCCGTATCCACACACAGCACACAGCATGCCTAACTGAACCAGTACTCGCTTATTTCCTAAAATAGATCCAGTATGGCTTTGCCTCTCCTTGGAGTCTCAACCTTTGCCTTCCTCAGTTGCCTTGTCCCAGTCTATGTCATACATGTAGGGTCTGGTCCTTGACACTCTAAGCTGAGTGTGTGTATATACTTTACTTTATTGTATTTACAGAGGTCTCCCTCCATAGGACTTGAAATCAACAGTAGATGCATCAAAGATGGTCCTGAGGTGACAGTGCCCAGTTTATATCAGAACAACAACAACAAATCATTTAGTGCCCAGCAAGGGTCTGAGCTCATGAGAAGCCTACACCCGTTTCTTCAAACATGAAGGATTACCATGCCTGCAATCCAAGCCTATCCTACAGGCCTTGCAATCCTAAAAGACCTTTAGTTAGAATTGTTTGAGTTATACAGACCCTGTTGTCTGAGGACCCAACCATAGGGGTGATGAATATGGGCTAAAGACTGTATGGCTACTAGGGATAACACAGTGTCCCAGAGATCTGTCAATCTGGAAGTCACTGGACCATGCCTACTGAGTGCAGTTTGGTCTCTGCCTATGACTCTGAAGCCTGGGACAAGAGGAAAAACTTCTCCTGTGGGTCAGGTTGTCCTGGGTCCAGCACTGTTCTCCTGGGAAATTCTGAGAACAAAGATGACTGCTCTGTATATATAACACAGACCTTGATTTGAACAAAATGATACTACTCAAATACCATTGATTTATGATTTGATTTCGTACCATAAGGTTAGTATCCATAAACACTGGGTATAAATAATATTACGTTGACCCTTCCCCCATTATTGTATATTTTAAGGTTTGACAGACAATCTACAAAGTAACCTGTGCTGTCAGACTAGCAAAGTCTAGAGGAGGTCCTAACACAAATCACAGGGTACTGGAATCAAACACAGAAGTGGCTATACTGATATTTACATTAAACTATAAGGTTTTAAGTCCATATATTGAGGGAAAAAATGAATGTTAGTGATCTACAATCTCAATAAATTAAGAAAAGAAACTACATACACTATATTCAAATATATTAGCAAGATGGAATTTAAGCCATGAGAATTGGCATTTGTTCTATTATTTCATATTAAAGAAAAGATCTGACTTTAAAATGCCATATTTTACTGATGGCATTTGGAGATGTTTCTACTTATTCAAGTTTTGTTATCCAAATTAATTTTTAATAAATACAGACCAGTAAACAATTTTGATTATTTTTTTAAATGCCTGTAATTTGAAATATATTTTATTATAACTTTCCATTTGGGGATGGGGGACCCAACATTCAAATCATAGCAATATCTACTTTTTCCAGATGATAGATCCATTTAAAGACTCTCGTGAGCTGGCAGGAGTCAAATCGTCATGGTAACTTCTTACCAGAATCCATCCTGACTTTCCCGATGACACATAACTAAAATGAAACAGAATGGAGGCCATTCAGGCATTCCCCTTGTGTCTTTGCAGGATCTTCCCCGAGTCTCTCCGGTGGCTAATGGCTACCCAGCAGTTTGAGTCAGCAAAGAAGTTGATCCTGTACATCACACAGAAGAACTGTGTAAGTCCTGAGAGTGACATCAAGGGAGTGATGCCAGGTAAGTACACTACAGCTGATTAGGGTGCCTGAGGGCTGGTCATGTCCAGAATACCTGTCCTGGCTAGTGTTTGCTCTATGTTCCTGTACCCACATGGTTTGCAAAGGTTTGGAATGGCAGCAGTGGTTGCTGAAGTCTGAGAGTGAAAATCAACTGCAATTATCTCCACTCTAGGAGCGAGTGTCCTTCATAATCAGGTGAACACACCCATCACATCCCTTAGGGCCCATACAAAACCAGACGCCGGGTGTGAGTTGGATGCGCACCCTATCTTTACTAGGCGTATTCTGCTCTGTGACACCCAGCACCTCCTTTCATGACAACCTATCATGTTTGAAGCCTTGGCTCAGGGCATGGATGGTGTAAGTGACCTCTCTTCTTGAGTATGATCTTCCAAGGGCTGCCACTGTCTATTTATGGCCATGACCTATTTGTTGGTCAAGGGAAGAAATGGAAACATGAACTATTTTTGTAGAGTGGTTCAGATCCATAGAATTCTTGTGAATCAGGGCATCAGCATAAGCTAAGTGGGGCTTTCAAGCTGGGAGTCTGTAAATGTTACCAGGAAGTTCTTCACAGCCAGGTTCCTGGCTCCTCCCTGTCATACCAAGATACTGACTTAGAAGATCTGAAAGAAGCTCCAGGAATGTGCACTTGTAGTGAGCTCTAGAAGACACTCTGATGCAAGGGACTTAAAGAGTTCCTTTGGAAAATGGCAGTTTTGAACCACCAGGTTTACATGAAAACCTGTATGCTTTGTGAAATCCCCTAGGAAAGTACTATATATATATAGTGGGGGGGGACTATGACTAGACTTTTCCAATGACTAGAGTCATGTGATGACCATTCATTCAGAACGCAGACATTTATTAAGCATCTGATGGCACACAACAGTAGCTCACACAGATGGGATACATACATAGAGGGTCTTACATGTACACTCAGTAGGGGGGTTCAAGCACTAAAGCGGGATAGAGAGTGGTGACAAGTGGCTGCAGTCCAAGTGCCTAGGTAAGCCTGGCTTTGAGACACAGGTGAGCAGGAACCTGTGCCAGACAAGAGAATGTGCCCTGCAGGTCCCCATTTCCTGGATACAAAGGCTGGGTCACAACCACTTACTGGGTGAGATGTGGTCTGCCAAGTCCTTCAGCTCAGGCAGGAGCAGTCAGGCAAACCAAAAGCTCTGAATTCCCTGGAGTGAAGGATGCAAGCCATGGCTGGTCTACTTGACGAGTACTGAATGCTGGCTCTTTAGAGGGGCATCTGAGGCCCCCTTTCTCAGGAGCAGTGACAGTAAAGAAGACATGAGGCCTATGTACCAGTCCCCTTCCAAGGGACTGATTAACATTGCGATCAACTGATTCTTAAGGTTCCATCCTCCATGTGATATGCCCATGAACCTGTTTCTCCACGGCAACACATTTACAGGGGATACTGCGATGCTCCTTATTTACAGATGAGGAAGCCCTGGCACTGAGAGGCTGGGTTATCTTGCCAGAGGTCGGTTGGCTATTAAATAGTTGAGTGGGATTTGAACCCCAAAAGTCCAGCCAAAGTGGCTTTCCTGTGCTGCTGAGAAGAGGGTGACCATGGAGACACACAGGAAAGGGTGCAATTAAGGAACCCATTGGGCCAGGCCTGCTTGGTTTGGACCATCTCATGGCTCCTGCAAGCTCCTGTCCTCAAGTCTCACTGCACATCTGTCTCTGGCCTCCTAATTAAATCATCACACCCCACTTCTTTCAGGTTAAAATGTTATCTGGAAAAAAGCTTGTTTTCTCTATCCTAATTATACTGACTCATGTCTCTATTTTTGGAAAGTGATATTAGCTCTCCTCTACCCCTATCCTTTGCTTATGCATTTAGTTGGAGCTTATCTCTCTTCAGTGTCTCAGGCAGGGGGCCAAGTAAGAGGTGATTTGTCCCCTTTGGTGACTAACAAAGAGGAGAAAACTTTCGCTCTTCACAAGGATGTGTCATCATTATTGTGGTCACTGTGGGATGCAAATTCACCCTGGTTCTCTATACCCACCCCCATCAGATGCATTCAGACAATAGCACTTGGGGGAAGAGTCTGTATTCTCTAGGCTACTAACTTCCTTAGCTCAGAATGGCTTCTCCATTTATAATCATCTTCCCAGTATCTCACGTAGTTGTTCTCCCCCCCACCCCCCGTAGAGCTTGGGGCTCTTCCCTAACTGGTTTTCATGTGTACTCACTGCTCTGGCTGCCACTCTGTTCCCCCTTCCTCCATCAGCAGCTTGGAAACAATATAATCACATCATCACTACTCTAGTGGCCCCCAGGGTCCTCAGGGGGTAGCCCCATATCTTACATGTAGACTTAGAGACCCTACCTAATCTCTACCTCCCCCTGGCCTCTGCTCTGTGTCCAGCTCCCATGCTCTTTTTCCCATAGGCCTCAGCTCAGGAAAGCCCCATCCTCGCAGACCCATCCTCCCGTCCTCAAGGCTAGGTTCTTTATTTATTATGTATACAATACAGTGTGCTGCCTCCATGTATGCCTACAGGCCAGAAGAGGGTACCAGATCTCATTGTAGATGGTTGTGAGCCACCATGTGGTTGCTGGGAATTGAACTCAGGACCTCTGGAAGAACAGTCAGCGTCCTTAACCTCTGAGCCATCTCTCCAGCCCCAAGGCTAGGTTCTTAAGCCCAGGTCAGCCATCATATTATACACAACCTCCACCCCTGTCTCAGTTATAAACAGGAGTTTGCCAACATTACCTCCACCCCACAGAGTGTCCGCCGCAGAGCCCAGGCTGTACCCCAACACCAAAGGAGATCCATGGATAGCAGCATTCCTTGACTATTCATGATATATAGGAATCCAGGGCTCTGGAGCCAAGAAGAGGCAGGACTGATCCTCAGGGTGCGTCTGTGCAGAAGAGTATCTTCAGCTGGGAAGAAATAATGAGGGGGAACCTCATGCCCTGTTAGTGCATGCCAGTCTCGGGCTTATGCTAAAAGTAAACCTGATCTCCTCAGATTTCCCATTTCTATTCTTTTAAAGCTGTCTTGAGTTTTTATTTGGGCATAAGTCGTGGTCTTGGCGACATGTACAGCTGAGTTAGACATTTGTGTGTGCTCCCAAAAGTCAATCCCACAGTATCAGGATATGCCCAAGTGTGATAGCTCTCCTTCCCAGCCTGACTCAAGATTTTGACCAATTACAGCAAAAGTAAAGACTGCTGTTTCTATGTTGCCTGTAGCCCACAAAACAAAAAAAATAATAATAATAAAATTAAAAGGGAAAGCTGACCAACCGTGTAACTGTGTATAAGAGTCCTACATAGTTACTTGCTTTCAGTCATGGTGAGGCCAGCAAGGAAACCCAGGCAGAGACAGGGAGGCCCAAGGAGATCTGAGAACATTTCATCCTTTTCAGGGCCTCATAAGGAAGGATGCTTCAACTCTCTGTATTTTACAGGTGGACAGTGGGAACTAGAGAGGCTGAGTGTTGGAGAGCCAGTTGAGATCCCATTCCCGGTGTACACCCTGGGAAGTTGCTCCATGAAGGATCACACAGTGGAGGGAGAGCATATGTATGGCCTTTTCTTCCCCATCGGGAGAGAGATATACAGGGAGCAAGAGTCATTTGACCTCTTGTACATTTCCGTCTGTGGGCAGCCTCATGGGACAGCAATCCAAAGGTATCCAAGCTCTCACTCCCGGGGAGGCTGCCCAGGATTTGCTTCCTCTGTCTTCCTTATCTGCCGCTCTTGGGAAGGTAGAGAGGGACCAGAACCACTTCACTGCCTCCTGCATCCAGAGCTCAGAGCCTGCACATCAGCCCTGTCATAGCCTCAGGGCATAGCATGAGCCAGGACTGCCCTCCATTAGTGCCTAAAACCATGGATAACTTTAGACAGGCTTGGTTTTCCCTATAACTGCATATCTACAGTAACATTTAATTGACAAATTAGGTACAGGAAGAGATTAACAAATAATAACAAAACTAGAACAATTATGACAATATCATTTATGAGTTTCTCATTTCTGGAATTCCCCATTTGACATTTTCAGACTGGAGTTAGCCTTAGGGAGCTGAGACTGCCATTACTGTGGGCAGCTCTTCCAAGGAGGGTTAAGAAGAAACACAGAGATGAGCTTCTTCCTAGGCTGGGGGACCCTCGCTGCTTCCAGACCTCGTGCACTGACCACAGGGGTCAAGGAAATGTGGAGCAGGAGTAGACACAGCTGGCATTCCAACATTAAGTCGGCCTGTGTCTCAGTTTGAAATCCTCTGACAGCACTGAGCCAAGAAGGCTGAGACTCTCTGCTCTGAGCTCCTGCCCTGAGCGGCAACCCAGAGCCGCTGTCTTATCAACTGCTCAGCACCTGTTTGCGTTTGTTGCCTAATGAAAGAAACTTGGGCTAGAGAGACAAGAAGCTCCTTGTTTCCAGTGACCTAACAGGGTCACAGTAGACCTCCTCCAATTTAGAATACATGCGTATGAAAAATGTAGAGCTCAATAAAAGTCAATTTAAAAAATAATAATAATTATGGGTTTCACCCCAGAAGAAAACACTTGAAGCTGCAGAAGTCTGATGTTGTTGATGATGGGCCAGTGGTATGAGCAACAGAGACCCTGACAAAACATCAATAGTGCTGGAGAAGTTAATTTAATTCCCTCTAGAATAATGCAATTGCCACTGTAGACTACAGTCAATTCTTAGACTGGGCTCTAGGGTTTAATGCTATTTAAACAAAACAGAACAAAACCCTCGGGTCATAATACAATTGCTATAGCTTCTTTGGCATACTATTTCATCCACAATAAGGCATTAGCAGCTGTGTATGGACCACTTTTGAGGAAGAAACAACTTTAAACTCGCATAAACAAACGTGCTAACGGATGTTTGAGTTTTCCTCTTGGAAGACTGCTGAGAAAGGGTGCCTGTGACAGCTGACTTCTGACGAGTCTGTAGTGGTGAAAGCACCCAGATCGCTGGATCTGAGGATGTCTACCAGACGTGTTTCCAAGCTCATTAATAAACACAGCCCTGCGCTGTGCAGCCAAGTGTCTATCACCAAAGGCCTCCACACGCAGCTACAGCCTCGAGAACTTTTCACAGAAGGGACCATTTTCTAAGCATCGTTGCTGTGGTAGAGTGAGATGCATTTCCTCATGCCTGTGGTGGTTATCTTATGTGCACGGCTGCACTGCCAGCTCTCTAGAAGAATGCCACACACAGTGGCAGACACTGCATAACAACAAAACAACTGGTGGCTGTGTCTTCACTAAACTATACTTTTTTAAAGTGTTTTTTCTGAAGCAGTATACTGTATAAGGCTGGCATTAGCCTCGTCCATCTCCTGTTTATCACGTGTCCGACTCTACCCAAAACCACCAAATTTCATCTAGAGTTCTATGAGCCCTATGCGATATTTAAACAGTGACAGAGTTTAAAAGATGACACAATTCTCAGATCGTATCCCCTAACACACTCATTAAGGGATTCATGAGTGTATTTTCCTTTAACCATGGAGAAGGGGCCTCAGTAAGTCAAATTAGCCTGTTTTGGCTGAGACAAAATAGGTCAGGAGATTTCTGAAGCTGAGAGGGTCTGTAGATAGGCAGCCAGAATACCAGCCGTGTTGGCCTGTGCCAAGGTCTCATCCCATACCTAAACATGAGAAGGTGGGGTGACAATGAGTCTAAGTTTTTTCTTTAGAGCTAGGTATGATTGCTTAAGCTCATAATCCCAAGAATTTATGAATCCTGAAGCTGGAGGACCACTTGACCTATGAGTTTGTGACCAGTCTGAGCAACTCTGAGTAACACAGTAGTACCCCATCCTTAACAACAAACAAAACTGATTAAATAAAAAAATGTCTAAATGTCCCACCCCTGCATGCATGCCTCTTTTGCCCCACCATATAAACCTGGCTGACCTGGAAGTCTCTGTGTAGACTAGGCTGACCTCAGACTCATAGGATATGGTACATGCCACCATAGAGCTCACTGGACTACTAGCTCCCTATTTAAAATCAGTTTAGTTTTCCTTCAGACTCTTGTGAAAAATAAAACAGAAGAGATGGGTGTGGCAGACCTAGAGGTGTGCATCCTTCAGGGGAGCAGGAAGTAACAGCTGTCATTGCTCCGCATCTAGGGACTATTTCAGAGCCTCTAGGATGCCAAAACTTACAGGAGCTCAACTTCCTTGAATGTAATGGTGTCGTGTTTGCATAGAGCCCACATGCAACCTCCTGTATACTCTAGATGATCTCTGAGCTGTGATAACCAGTGCTGTGGGAACAGTTGTTATACTGAATTGTTTCAGGACTAGTAACAAGAAAAGAAGAGTACGTGTTCATTCTAGACACAATTTTTCAAATAATATTGATGATCATTGTAAACCCAAGGCTTCAGAAACCAGACACACAGAGAGGGTAATCTATGCCTCCAGGCCTTGAAGGCTTTCTCTGTCCCTATTTCCACAGACAGTTTTAAAATGGAAGTGTCTTTGTTTTGGAACAATTTCACATATATAGGTAAGTTGAGACAGTGTAGAACTCGTCTCTACTCCAGACTCAGTTTCCTTTGTTGCTTAGGTCTGATGTTTCCATAGCACATTTGTCAGAACTAGGAAACTGGACATAAGTCTATATGGTTGTTAGTCAAGTGCCAGTCTCTCCTCGGTGCTGGCTTCCCATCACTGGCCCTGCGTGCTCCAGGGTCCTGTCCCAGGTGCAGTTTGCCATCACCTGGCCACTGTCTTCTTTGGTCTTTCGGATTCCTCAATCTTTCCTTGTTTTCATGACTTTGACAGTTTGTATGCCACTGGCTCCTTGTGGACCTGGGAAGCGTCCCTGCTGTTTTCTAAGCAGGGGATGACTCCCCAGGACATTCCTGCTAGAAAGCAGAAGGGCCCAGAAGGCTCTCAAGTAATAACCACTCAGCTCCTACCCCGTGAAGCATTTCCTATCTTCTGCCCTTCCCCTATTAGATTGACAGACAAGCCCCAGGACTTGAGCAAATTTCTGGCTAGGTTGGGGGGACACTGGGGCACTGTTAGACAGTCAGAGCTAGGATAAGCCTCAGGAGAGCCTCTGTGCCATAGCTCCAAACTCTGTCGCATCTCTAAGCCTAACCTCTCTCAGCAGGGCCACTTGCTGAGTGCTCCTCACTCCCCAGCCTCTGGGAAGGTCTGAGACTGGGGCCTCCTACAGCCCTAGCCCTCACTGGGCCCTCCCTGAGCCGGGAGGTGAGTTCCCAGAGAGCAGGGCTCCACACGTGGGCAGACTGGGCAGGAGAGGCCCCAAGTGGGCGGATGCCTCCCTCCTGGGTCTTGGAACAGATTCACAGTCAGCACAGAGCGAGTTCAGCACAGGTTAAGGTGAGGTTGTGTATGGCTTCAGTCTTAAGACATTCTCTCCCCCCAAAGAGTAAGGTGCATATGGGCTTGTAGCTTTGCAGGCCTCTGAGCTGTAGGTGGCATAGGTGGTTACAGTTTCTGGCAGAAAGAAATTACCAGCCGTATGTGCAGGACCTAACTTAAGCCTCAGTAGCCTAGACTCCCATCATGGGGTGATGTGTTCAGGCGAGATGAGTGGGCCATGTGTGTCTGTGTGTGCTGCCCCGGTTCTGTCAGCATAACTTGGGTGGAAATGTTCACTGACAGCGTGCCCTTTTAGTTGTGATGGGAAACCTGTCTATGAATCTCCCGAACTCATGTCTAGCCAGAAAGCCTAGACCCTCTTCCCTGGCTTAAAGGCAAAAGACCTCCTTTTCAAATGGTCCTGGATGGGTAAACCAAAGCTGTGTTGTAGCCGTGTCTGAAACCTTCTGTCCTGCTCAAGCTCCTGGGTCTGTCTCTTGCAGAGCTAGAGAAAGAACTTTCACGGAGGCCCAAGAAAGTGTGCATCGTGAAGGTGGTGGGGACGCGGAACCTGTGGAAAAATATCGTGGTTCTCTGTGTGAACTCGTAAGTCGTGGGAAACATGTGTACTAAGATACAGAGGGACCCTCCTCCCACTCCTACATGAACTCTGAATCCCAGCCTGCCCCACGCCCACCTGTCTCAACCTGTCTCTATGAAAGAGGCCCCAGAAATAGGCCCAGGCTGCCCATCTGTAGGTTTGAAGAAAGATACCTATCACTTCACCAAGAAGCCCTAGGCAACCAGCACTGAGCATCGCCCTCAGCCCAGCCACCTGCTTCATACCAGCACCCTGCATGGAGTTAGAGCTCCTAGGACTTTGAACATAAAGATGGGAGGAGGCCTGGCGAGGTCCTGCACACACCGATGTCCTCAGAACAATGCCCTTCCTCTCTACATTTCATGAGAGTCACTCTGATAGCAAAGGTCTATTCACAGTCAGGTCTTATAGCGCTGTCCAGCCAGGCCACACAGAGGTCAGACCCGGATCACCAACCAATAATCTGTCTGTTGGTCTGCCAAGTGGCTGTGACCACGTTCTTGTGCTGGCCTGAGAGTAATTAGTGGGCACACAGAAGGCACTTCATCCTACCCCTGGGTAAACAAAGGACCTCACGGATGTTTCTTTGATGTCTCTTCGAATTTAACTCCCTCATGGGTTCCTAAGTGGTGAGAGCATGGTTTCCCATCACATGTAAAGTACTCTGTCTCTTGGGCATCCCCGGGAGTCTGGGCAGCCCCTCATCACAGTTACCACCCACCCTCTCAGTGTGTGTGTCTCCCGCAGGCTAACAGGGTACGGGATTCACCACTGCTTTGCAAGAAGCATGATGGGCCATGAGGTGAAGGTGCCCCTCCTGGAGAACTTCTACGCTGACTACTACACCATGGCCAGCATCGCGCTGGCCTCCTGCCTGGCCATGTGTGTGGTCGTCAGGTTCCTCGGGCGCAGGGGAGGCCTGCTACTCTTTATGATCCTCACCGCCCTGGCCTCACTTCTGCAGCTTGGCCTCCTCAACTGTGAGTGGGCTGGAAAAGGGAGACAAGGGCGGGATGCTGGGGACAGGGAGCTGACAAAGGCAGGAGAGCTTAGGAGGCAGGGCAGCTTTCTGTTTCTATGACAAAAACACCTAAGATAATGAACTTAGAAAGGAGAGGTTTGTTTGGCTCATAGATTTGGAGTTTTCAAGTAGTCCATGGTTTGTTGACCCATCTGGGCCTGTGGTAAGACAACACTTCATGGCAGGAGCATATGTGAAGGAAATCTACTCACTTCCTGACATAGAAACAGCAAAAGAAAGGGATCTGTGGTCCTAATGTCTTCTTTAAGAGCGTACCCCCAAGTGCATGAGTTTCTTTCATGAGACTCTCATTCATAAAGGTCTGCTCCCGGTACTGCCCTGGGTGGAAACTAAGTCTTTAGCCTTTGGGAGACTTTAAAGATCCAGACTATAGTGGAGGGGTGGGATGGGACTTAAGGAAAGTTTTTCATGACCTGAACAATCATAAAATCAACAGCCGCAAGAACTTGCTTCAATAAGGATGAAGTTCAAGTAGAACATCTTGGCCCCTTCCTCTGAGGACTGTTGAGTCGTCCCTTCTCCTCCAACCCCTAGGCCTGTGGCCCCCAAATCAGAGTCCTTCTGCTCATCTGTAACGCCCCAGCATGCCAAGCCTCCATGTCCCAGTAATCAGGACTTCACCATGGGCAGACTGCTCGTGAACTTCTCACATAAGAAGGATGGAAACATGTTTCCCTCTGTAACAGGAGGAGAAAAACTCTGGACATTCTTGAGTGGGACACAGCTTTTCTACCAATGTTCCCAAGGTTATCATTATCGAAGTACTCTTCTGTAATGTTTACAAGTCACCTTAACACAAATCTAGGGAGTCCGTTTAATCCTCCGACAAGCCCTGTATAGGCCTCATAAACAGCCACCCACCTGTGTGCAAGAAAATCCCCCTGTCTCCTCTCTACCCGCCCGGAGCACAGTGTGGAGCACTGGTGTCTTCTCATCCCAGACTCTTCCCCTGGAACAGGCTCAGGACACTGCTGGGAAATGTGTCCCATTGAACACCCATCTTTGGAGGAAAGCTAATCCCAGCTGCCGAGTGAGACTTACCCACTGTCCCTTTACAACTGATCACAATAGCCTTACTGGAATCCAGGTTATAGAAGAGTCAGCTTCAAATACAGGAGGTTTCCCTAACTTAGGCATGTTTTTATGTGTTCTGTACCTTACTGGGCAGTAACCAAAATGAACAAGAGGTGACCATTCTCCCCGTCTCCCTGGGTGGACACTACCTAGCTGCCCTTCTAGAAAGTTTCTATCCAACTTACCCACTTAGGGCAGATGTGGCAGGATAGCCTATGGAGTATCCCATGTGCCCTCCTTGGCAGTGAACAAGAATTCCACAAAGACTCTGGGCAAAGAACAAGTAGCTGTGAGGAATAGAGTTTGGGGAAGCAGAGATGCAGCCTGACAGGCCTGCTCCCAGTGCCCAGTGCCCCTTGGCACAAACCAAGAGTACCATTTGAATAACTTTCTCTGCAGAGATGCTCCTTTAGATCTGCTCAGGTCCTCTCTCTCTCAGACTGCATTGTCTCCCAGACTCTACTGGCCACAGCCCTCTCTTCGCACAAAAAGGTCTTTGTTTAGTCCAGTGTGAACTCCACTGCCCAGGCAGCCAGCACCAACTCAGACTTAAAAGGAAGTTCCCTTAGAAACAAGTCACGTGGGAAGACTCGGCAGCTGTCCCATACCTAACAAGCCTTCTCCATCTCTCCCCACTCTCTTTACCCTGTGCATGTGGGCGCACCCATTCCATGGTTCCAGTGATCGGCAAATACAGCCAGCATCCAGACTCAGGTGAGTCCTAAACACTTGTGCCGCCTTGTCTTTTATTATGTCCACACAACAGTGGCCACAAACACTCACCAACTGGTTTTCGTTTCCTCTCTTTCTTCCTACTCTTTGCCCTTCAAGAATTGCAGCTGAAGTTGGCCGTAGGTTGGACACTATAAGCATACATTTGTATTCTCTGTCCCCATCTTGCACTAGAGAAAGCAACTCGTGTTTCCCTGGTTTTGTGCAGCTTGGCATGCATGCCCTTGCAGTCCCCTGATCCAGCACCAGTGCTGTTTTCCTTGGCCAGCAGCTAGCCAGGATGAGAAGGCAGGAGGGTTGGGGCTTGGTTGTCTATGCTGTAGGGAGAATGGTTATTTCCTTATGACTCATGAATGCTCGCTGCTTTCCAACTGGGGCACAGCAGAGGTGCTGCCCATTCCCCATGCTGCAATCACACCTGCCTGGCCCAACCAAGCCTATGCCACCAGTGCCCATGGGAGCACTTGCCCTCCGTGCAACACTGAGGGAAACGGAGCTGAGCTTAGAAGCACAGCCCCCATGCATGCCAAAACACTGTGTGTAGTGCTGCCTCGTGCCAGCCAGGACCCAGTGCCACCTCCAGGTACCGAGATTGCTGAACGCTTTCTCTCTCTCCAGGACCATGAATTAGTCCATTTGGGTCATGTGTGGCTTTGTACCCTTAAGTCAACATTGTCTCTGGATTGGGTGGGTCAACCCTGAGGGTTGCAGTCTGGAGTCTGGGGCAAATAGAATGTCACTGTGGCAGCAGGGGCCTTCCTGCCTGCCTTCTGCCTGGCACAGCTTCTAGATGAGGAATTCTGCAGGCCACTGTGAGCTCAGCATGCTTGGGCCCCAAGGTACCTACAGAAGACAGGAGAATGTTTAAAGGGCTCTAGGTTCCTGAGCCTAGAGGACTGCCCACCCAGAGGCCACTGCATGCCCGGCTGTACCACAAACTGGGCACTGGGGAAGAGGGAGCTCCTGGGATATCCCAGGCTTCCCTTCCTCGCTCCAGTTCACCCCTTGCCTGGCTTCTGTTCTCTTCCCTTCTCTCCTCCCTCACGGTCCTCTTCTTTGGATTCTCATTCAGGGATGAGTGACAGCGTCAAAGATAAATTCTCCATCGCATTTTCTATCGTGGGCATGTTCGCATCCCATGCAGTGGGGAGCCTCAGTGTGTTCTTCTGTGCAGAGATCACCCCCACAGTGATAAGGTGAGTGACTTTCTTCTCAGGACTCAAGGTTGGTCCTTGTCTGTGTGTCAGGAACTGTCATCAGTTCTGCCCCACCGCGGCTTCCAGACCAGGGTGTGGTGGCAGGCAGGGCATGTTGGCTGCCTGACTCACCGTCTCATGATCAGCTTCACCCTGGCTCTCAGGGTCAAGTGGGAACTTAACCCTAGATCCCATCAAGACGTTTACCAGGGGCATGGAGACAAGGAACTGTTTAATGTACAGGACACAGGACAAGAAACAGAAAGGAGAGGGATAAGTAAATCACTCTTGCTGATCTCGATAAAACTCAGCACTGTCCACTGGGGAGTCAGGACCAAGCTATTTCAGCCCGAAAGGAAGACAGGCATACATTTCACCTGTAATCCTAGACTCCCGGGAGGCTGAAGCAGGAGGGTAGAGGCCAGCATGGTCTACACAACAAGACCCCATCTCAGCAAAAAGTCGAGGGCTGGGGATGTAGTTGATTTGTTTGCCTAGCATGAGCAAAGCCCTGGGTTCAATCCCTAGCACCCCATAAATGGATGTGGTGGTGCTTGCCTGTAATCCCAGCATTGGGTTGGGGGGGGCAAAGGATCAGAGAAGTCCAAGGTCAGCCTAGGCCATATGTACAAACAAATTAGAAAGCAGTTAGATAGGACTTTTTATTTTTCTTCCTGGCCTGAGAACCTGATCACTAATCCAAAATTATATCACTGACTTAGTTAAGAAAAAAGAAATTAAGAGCTGAGTACTTGGCAGGCAATAGGCTAGGTAAGTAAGGCGGCAGAGTCCTAGACTGGGAGAAGTGTGTCTTTCCCTAATACTTTCCTAAGCAGTCCTAAGTGTTTGTCTCTAAAATGAAGTTTCTATTCCTGTGTGGTGGTGCATGAAGTACATACAACATTTGATCGCACTGGGATTGTAGTATAGTGAAAATTAGGACTTTGAGAGAGCATCTCTTAGCCGCATTCCCTCTACCAGACACCCTCTTCCTAACACAGGCTGAACATTACTGAACCTCAAAACCTGACATCTAAAACCAACGTGGTTCGTTTCTGTTGACATGGCAGCAGGGAAAAAATGTTAATGGGACAAACAAAATTTGTCATAAAAATTCTGTGTCATGGACAAAATTGAAATATTGTATAAAAAGATCTTCAGGCTCCACAAGGCATATATGAGACTTAAGCAAGTCTGTGTTTAGACTGGGATCCCCTCTCCACAATACCTCATGATGTGTATGCAAATACTCCAAAGTCAAAGGTACAAAATCCAAAAGCACTTTGAGTAAGAGACCCCCGCCTCCACTCGCCGTTTGTTCCTCCTATCATACGGCGCTCCTCACTGGAACAGCTTTAGCATTCCTAATGCACACGCTTTTTTGAATTTGTGAGTGGGCAGTTAGTCAGCTGTGAACTGAAACCCAGAAGTCAGCACGATGACTCCCTTCAGAAGAACGAGCAGGCGTTCCAGTTCAGATGGGACTCAGGGAGACGAATTATTTTAGGCCCTCTGGTGCTGGGAGGGCTCGGGGAGCAGGTAGACAGGACTGTGGACTTCCCTCCTTGCTGACAGCAGAATTTTCTCATGACCTCATTTTGACTCATTCTCTTGAATTTTCACAATCCAAGCCAAGACTGCTGGCCATTGGTTCCTGTAATAAAATACCTAGTCATTGTATATTTAAGAAAAAGCAATTAGGTGTCTAGTAAGCCTTATAGTTCCCTGCCTCCTGCATGAGCCAATGCCAGATGGACCAGAAGCTTGTTTTGCTCTTGTAGTTGTGAAACACTGAAGACACATAGCATCTTACCCTTTCTCCACCTAGTTAAATTCCCTCCTTTCTAAAATAATCCAGGAAGATAATCTCCCAGCTAGAGTACAAGTCTCCACTGGTCCTGGTTTCTGGTAGCCACTGGCAGTCATTGCATGACTCTCTGTGTTTCTCTGGGGAGGGCACACCCCCTTATCTCTGGCCTCATTGGCAGTGTGCTCAGCAAGCTAAAGTGAAAGAAATGTACCCTTTTCCTCTTTGATGGAAATCTGGAAAAAATGATTTGGGGACAGAAGTTGAACAAATACATTCTGGAGTTCAGCTTGCCAAGATGACAAGCCAGAAAAACATTTGGCCCTGGGTGATGTTTGGTACCTGCAGAGAGCGAAAGAAAAGCGAGGCCAGTTCCTAGCCCGGCTGGAAGAGTCTCTGTGGGAACTCTTCCCAGCTGTGGTTTGTGCAGCTTTTTCATGCAAATACACTCATGAAAAATTCCTATAAGAGCCACAGGGGAAAGATGCAAATTCCAGACCACCCCCTCCACACAGAAAAACCCGAGACAACTGAGGGTGGGCTCCATGGGCTCTTTCTTTCTTATGACAGTCTTGCCTTTTTCTGTAATGCTGTGTTGAACAGAAACCTTCTGAAGTAAGAACAGCAGTTTCTTAGATGGGGCTACTCCTGCTGTGATGAAGCACTAGGACCCAAAGCAAGTGGGGGAGGAAAGAATTTATCTTGCTTATAATTCCATATCGCTGTGCATCAGGAGAGGGAGTCAGGACAAGAGCTCAAACAGGGCAGGAACCTGGAAGTGGTCCCTGACGCGGAGGCATGGAGGACTGCTGCTTATTGGCTTGCTCCCCATAGCTTGCTCATCCTGCTTTGTTATATAATCCAGGACCACCAGTCCAGGAATGGGTACCACCCACAATGGGCCCTCCTCCGTCAGTCACAAATAGAGAAAATGTCCTACAGGCTTGCCTATAGCCCGATCTTATGAGGGTATTTACCCAATTGGGATTCCCTTCTCTCAGATTATATCAAATTGGCATAAAATTAGCCAGCACAAATGCAAAAATTAAGATGCCAAGAACAAGAGACTGGACATGTCCAAGGACATGTTTTCTGTACAGATTCATGATACTCTATTGCCCTGTAGATGGTAGAGAGTAGAGTAAACCTTGAACCTTGTCTCACCGAATCTTGTTTGGACTGAAGAGGGAGCCACTCCACTTAACCTCAGTCCACTGTGGTTACCACTAGCCAGGCAGCGGCTTCTGAGATTGTTTTCCTAGGCTCTGGGCATTAGGTGAGTTGAAGATGGGCTAGGACAGACAGGTTTCCATCCTTCCTCCCCAGTCTCTCTCCCTGTCTTGGGCCGAAGTAGCTCGGGAACACTAGACTGATCTAGAAATAGCCGGTGACTTTTATTGTGGTGGGTCACCTTCTCTTCCCACTGTTCCCTGGAAGCTGAAGATAGGAGCTCCTGTAATCTACAGTGGCTTCCTTTCCCCACAACAATGGGACAAGGGAAGAGAACAGGTGGGTGCTGGTGATCCTGCCAAGCTGGAAGCTGGCTTCACAGTCTGCATAATTTCCATGGAGTCCTAGTCATGGACTTTCTGTCCTTGACCCATGCACTATCCCTGCTTTTCTCTCCACTAACTACTGCTTGCCTGCTGCTCACGCGGTCCTGTCCCTTTACTCTGGTCCAGATCATTTGCATCAGACTGGCCTTGAGAACTTTCCCTCTGAGCAAGGTCCCCATGTCTATCTTCTGCCCTGATGTTGCCTCAAGACAAGGCAAGATTTGCCATCCATCCCTATGACAAAGGTAGGGCCAACCACAACGGACAGCATTTGTTTAAAGAAATGATGCACCTGCCTGTAGCTCAATGGTACAGTATGTGCTAAGCATGTACACAGTCCTGGATTCCGTCCCTAACACCCATACCCAATAAACTATGATTTACTGGGCATGTACAGTCCTTGCCATTACCTCCTAAACACCTATTTACATTGTATTTGCATTGTGTTCAGTATTATGAATAATGGTAAATGAATGCAGAAAGTGTGTAGGTTCCACATAACTACTATAGCATTTTCTATAAGGGACTCAAGCATCCAAAGACCTGGGGGTCTTAGAAACAACCCCCCACAGATATCCACTGAGAATTGCGTATGTAACTTAGCGAATGGCAGTTCATATTACTGTTCATACCTGGATAGTTCTGGCAGTTCTTCATTCCTGAGGAAACAATTACAATATTTGTGCATCCTTAACTTCACAGAAATGCAGTCAAGAAAATCTAAAATAAAATGTAAAAGAGGAAATAAAACATGGGGGAGGTGTGTTCATGTTTATATGAAAGTTGGTGGTTCACATTTATTTCTGATTCACACTTTGCTCCTTCTGGTAAGTCTGCCTGGAGGCCGTGGTTGTTTAGAGGGCATTACCCAAAGGAATGCTGTTCGGTGGGCAGTAAAAACTGTTAATGTGTCTAAGAAACAAGGGTCTCTTTTGTCTCTGTAGACGCCTCACTGGTGTGTAAACATGGGCCTAGGCTGCCCTCTAGTGAACACCCAGAGCAACAGCACGTGCCTATGACTCCGCCTTTTGGAGGGAAATGAGATCCTCTAGGGATCCTCTAGGACTTAAAGACAAACAAAAATGGCGTACCGTTTTCCTACAAAATTATCTGTAATATTATTAAATTCAAGGAATCACTTATGGCAAAACAGTAAAGTATTTTCATAGAAAAAATGAAGACATACAACTGTCTCAAACATTGTTTAACAACAGGATATGTGGAGAGAAATAAGTCACTATCTGATGCTGTCACCATGCATACATCGTCGAGTAACTTATGCACACCTAGATGCTCAGTGTTGTTTACTATGAACCTGGAGGTTCTGGTGGTATAGTACATAAGCTCTCGCTGTGTAGCCCAGGCTGGCCTTGAACTCACTGTCCTCACGCCTCAGCCTCCAGAGTGCTGAGATTACAGAGCATGCTACCACATGGTGCACACCTTATTCTAAGTAGAAATGCTTTATAATGGCATGTAACACATCCCACAACAGAATCATTTAGCCTCCTAGAGCATTAGGTATTGCATATCGTTCTATGAGCTGTCCTTAAAATGACTGGCAGGGCAGTAGGCCTGCCTACACCAGCAATGCTACAGTAATATAGGAGTGGACCATACCATGCTAGCTGCTGTAGCAGCAGCTAGGATATCCACGGGGATATGAATGTTCCCTTTCCCTATAATCCTACGAGACCACTACCCTGTCTGCAGTTTCCCCCTGGCTGGAATGTTATGAATTACAGTGGATTCTGTATTACCCATGTACAGGAACATACTGAATATCATATACATGCATCTACATTTAAATTAGCTGTAAATCTCATATATTTCACTCAACATGATGTATTAATACATTACTTTGATATCATTCACTTGGTGTCATGTGAGACTTTCCTGGGGTTGGGCAGCTAAACACACACCCTACATGGAGGACTGTATTCTGCTTTCCAGCATGACAACTATACATGAGTAAGGGCACCAGCCACCCTTGGTGCCAGCTGAGAAAGAAAAAACAGAAAAACAGCTGTATTGATGTCAAAGGTCCCAATCAAACAGGACCCTGACATCTGAGACACCCCTCACATCCTGTGGTTTCCCAAATAGGCCAGATTTACCAGAAATTTTGAATGGCTATTTAGGTATTCATATTACTCACCTGACGGATGGGCTCAGTCTCATTGCTTTCTAGGAAGCACGCTCCATGGGCATCTGGTATTTTTCACATGCCAACTGTGAGACAGCTGATGGTCCTGGAAATAATCCTTGCCCTTGAAGGGTTCATGGAGGCTCCAGGGTAATAAGCTCATGAGCAAATGTTGACAGAAAGATGCCAGTGTCTTTTAAAGGTGGTCTAGGACCCTCTTGGGAAAGGGCTGGTGTCTGGACGGCACCAAGAAAAAGCATGTCTCTCCTCAGTGCACCACTTGCCAGGCCAGCAGTGTGACTTTCTCTGTGGCTCTCTCAGTGCTCCCTTGGTGAAGAATACAAAGTACTGAGAATAGAACAGCCTAGGTGAGAGGTTCCATAGCTAAGGCTGGGCATTTCAGCTACAGTACTTCTCCATTTCTGCATCACAAATGACTCAAATGCTTTGGCTTGCAGTAGTATCTGTACGTTAGTGGTTTGAGCAATGCTTAGCTGGATCCTGGTTCTAAGTCCCATGAGCTACAGTCCCCCGTGATAGGAGGCTCAGCAGTCATTGACAGGATCCAGTTCTTCATGAGTTGTAGAACATTAACTGGGAGCCATCTTGCTTCCTGCTGTGTGTTCCAACAACAACACAGCAGCTTACTTTGTCATAGCCAGAGTACTATGTAGAAGGGACATCTCATTTTTGCAATACTTTATTGGCAAGAAATTCCTTATTTCTTCCAGCCCCTACATAAGGCAAAGGTTAAAAGTACTTGGAAGTGGGAATCGTCTTCTTAGGAACCTGACACAATACCTAGTAATGCCCAAGGGCTAGCAGGCCAGGTCTTATACAGTTACTGAGAGAATACTAGGGACAACGGATTGAGCAAGATTTGATCTTGTCCTTGAACACCTCCCAAGTGCAGAAACACAGAGGCATGAACCATGAGGCTATGGTCTTCTGAGAGGAAGGACTTGGGGAGGCTTGGAGCAGCTCTGCAGCTTGCTTAGCCTGGATTTCACAGAGTTCACAGGGGAGGAAGTCAACAGGAACCATGAGTACAGTCCTAGGAGGAGGTGAGAGCTCTGAGTCACATCTGCTACATCAGCCCTGGGTACGTGGAGAGGGATCACAGTCTCTGGGCTCTTGAGAAGAGGCAGGACTGGCAGCTGCCTCACTCAGATCATGAGATGATGGGGATCTGGACCAGCCGGCCTGGCTCCACAGCTGCAGAAGTTTGGGAGTTAGCAGCTTTAGTGACATATGTTTTATATAGGATCCATTCATTAAGATTTATAAATAGTTTGTCACCCTCCAATCATAGACCACTTCTATCACCCTCTAAAGAAAAACATCCTCATGCCCCTTTGCAGTTCTTACCTTCACTCCTAGCCCCAACCACTGTCCTGCTTTCTGTCTCCCTGAATCAACATTTCTGACATTTCATAGAAATGGAATCATACAATCAGCATGATGGTTCTTGTGGTGTAAAACGTCAATTCTTCATGCTTTTAATGGCTAAGTAATATTCCATTATATGTGGACATGCCACATTTTATTTATCACTCACCAGCTGATAGACACTTGGATTGTTCCCAGTGCTATAAGGCAGAAACATTTGCTTGTAGATTTTTGTCTGGGCATATGTTTTTACTTGTTTTGTACATGGAATTGCTAGTTATATAAAATCGTGTTTCCTTTTAAGAAAATGTCCTGTTTTCCATCCTGTTACCAGGAGGCTAGCAGAGAACTCTTGCCTCTCGAGGTCCTTCTTGGTCGGCATATTATTCGGTCCTTTATTCCAGGCTTGCTCACGGGTGTGAAGTGGCCTCTCAATGTGATTTTGGTTTGCAGTTCTCTGTTGACAAGGACACTGTGCCTCAACTCAAGCTTTTCTCTCTAGATGTTTGCAATTTGGTGTGCGTGTGTGTGTGTGTGTGTGTGTGTGTGTGTGTGTGCTGAAATGCCTGTTAAACAGACAACTTTTCCTCATTTTTCAAGCCAAGTTGAGTCCTTTATACATTATGGACAGACATTCATTGTCAGAGGCAGGCTTTGCAAGCATTTCTCACAGACTGTATGGTTTCTACTTCTGAATTATGTGTCTTCTGAAAGGAAAAATAAGCAATTTTGAGTGAGTCCAGCTAATCAGCTTCTATGATGACCCAAGGTCACAACAGTCTTCCCTGACATTTTCTGGGAGTCAGTACACACGACCCCACTGCACCAACACCGCTTGCTACACAGCAGCTCTGCCCCCACAGTGTGCACCTCTGTCAGAATCCACTGGCCGTAGGTGTAAAGCCCGGTTTCTGAGCCCTCACTGTTCTATGGGTTTGCCTCTCGATGCCACCACGCTGATTGGCACCGTTTCTAAGTTTCACAATGGGGACAGTAAATCTTCCTATATTCCTTTTTCAAAATCCTTTCCTGACTATTCTGCATCTTCTACATTACCGTGTAAATTTTCAGATAAGTTTATTCTCAGCGAAGATTTTGATAGGGACTGAAGAATCCATAGCTCAATTCAGGAATGCTTACCATCTTTAAAATATTGTCTTTTGATCCATTTACTTTGAGCATCTTAGATTTTTCCATCAACAAAGCTCTGCAGTTTTCAGCATGCAAGCCTTGCATTTGCTTTCTTGGAAACATTTTAATTTCATTTGATGAAATTTGCAGGGTGGTCTTTTTTGACTTGGGAGCCACCTACTGTACCAAGTAGGGAACCATTAATTGTTCAAGAGTTCCAGCTGCAGCAGGCGTGTTTCCTTCAGCCATTTCCACTTCATGTTTTAGAACAAGGTCCCTTTCCTAGAGTGTTGCATAAGTCTTGAGCAGCTCCTTTGTAAGGTTCCTCCTGGAGTCCACATCCCTGTACATCTTCTCCACTGTTCTTGAGAGTGGGCAGGCAATGGTGTTCCTCCTGCTGAAGATAAGACCACCTCTGTCTGTCCCGGGACCTGGGGCCTGGGGACCAGGCAGTTTTCTGTCCTATTACCTGGACACTACAGTCTCACTTTCTTAGTACCTACAGAACACCTTTAGTCCCAGGAATGTTTTTAGGTCAAAGTAGAGAAGTTAGAGCCATGGAAAGAGGGTGTCTGAAAGCGTTGCACGTATGATAATCTCTCTAGGATTCTAGAGGGTGCCTCACTTACCAGAAAAATAGAGATTAAATAATTCCCACTAAGGGTTTGGCTTATCTGATCTCAGAGTTGTAGGAATCCACAGATAGAGCCAAAATGAAAGTGGCTTGGAATGTCACAACTATAGGGGATACTAGGTGGTAGCAACCAGCCTCTGCACAAAGACAGAACTTCCTTGGTCCCTTAATTCATTTTCTATTGTAGTAACTGACAGTTTAGAAAGAGTATAGTTCATTTATCTGTGGTTCTGGATGCTGAGAGGTCCAACGTAGGGGGTTGTAATGGATCCTGGATAATGGAGACTCTGCAGAATCCCAAGGTAATGCAGGGCATCACATGGTGACACAGCAAATATGCTAGCTCAGGCTTCTCCTCTCCTATAAAGGCCTTATAAAATTATCATCACGGGGCTGGAGAGATGGTCCAGTGGTGAAGAACATTGACTGCTCTTCCAGAGGACCTGGGTTCAATTCCCAGCACCCACATGGCAGCTCACAATTGTCTGTAACTCCAAGAACTGACACCCTCACACAGACATACATTCAGGCAAAATACCAAGGTGCATAAAATAAAAATAAATAAATTTAACAAGAGAAAAAAAACATTATCCCAACCTCTTGACTACATTTAATATTTGTTATTCCCAAAGGCCCCATATCTGAATTCCACCAACATTTGAATTTAAGGGTTAGGTTTCTTTCACTCCTTTTTTTTTGTAACCACTTACTTTTTCTGTTAAGTTTTTTAATTTATTTATTTTTATCTTATGTACATTGGTGTTTTGCCTTGCAGGTATGTCTGTATTAGGGCATCAGATCCTCTGGGAACAAGAGCTACAGACAGTTGTGAGCTATCATGTGGGTGCTAGGTATCGAACCCAGATCCTCTCAAAGAGCAGTCAGTGCTCTTAACCTCTGAGCCATCTCTCCTGCCCAGAGGAGTAGGTTTCCAGTACTGGAAGTTTGTGGGGCATACGTGCTTACCCTAATAGCCCATCAAGCCGCTGTCCCACTCCACTCTACTTGTATCAAACGTTGTATGCTTCTTTCAAGCCTGTGCTCTCTCTCCCCCTGCAGGTGTGGTGGGCTGGGGCTGGTGCTGGCCAGTGCAGGCTTTGGTATGCTGACAGCGCCCATTATTGAGCTGCACAACCAGAAAGGCTACTTCCTGCACCACATCATCTTCGCTTGCTGCACGCTCATCTGCATCATTTGCATCCTCCTGCTGCCCGAGAGCAGGGACCAGAATCTGCCCGAGAACATCGCCAATGGGGAGCACTACACGCGGCAGCCTTTGCTGCCACACAAGAAGGGAGAGCAGCCGCTGCTGCTCACCAACGCGGAGCTCAAGGACTACTCGGGTTTGCACGACGTGGCTGCAGTGGGGGATGGGCTGCCGGAGGGGGCCACCGCCAATGGCATGAAGTCCATGTAGCTTGCTGGGCCACACCACCGTTCCGCCAGTCCCCCCTGAGGCTCGAAGGGCTGGGGAAAGTTTGCACACGGATTTACAGACCAGAGAGAGGACGTGTGGCTGGGGGAGGAAGTCCATCTCTGCTGCTGACTCCGCTCCATCGTGAGACTTCCAACTGGTGTGGGGAATTCTGTCTTTCCAGACATCCGAGGAACAGATCTGAGCAATCAGATGTTTTGGAAATAACCCTTTGAAGACTTTCTTTTTCTGCCATTAAACGTTTGTATTTATTTTGGTCATTTTTACGAGAAGCACTTTATCCCCTTCCCTCTCGCTGATCATGAAGTGGAACCTTCTTCAGGAGTGAGGCAGGGTCACTCTGAGGAAGACCCTGGAAGTGACCAATGCAGTAGCCAGTCCCCTCTCTGGAGGCCAGCCTCAATTTCCTTCTCCACTCAAGGAGACAGAGGTCATCTGTAGGCCAGGACCCCTACCTCCAGGCTCGCTGCCGTGGACAGCTGTGCCTCTCAAGTGGAGCATTCTTGGGGGACTGTATTTTAGACAGAGGAAAATGTACATGAATTGGGTCTTTTTCTATAGTCTGTATATTTTAAAGTTGGGTTTTTTCCTTTCTGTTTGTAAGGTCGTTTCCACCCCGTGTGTTGGGAAGCAGCCCCCAGAGGGTCATAGGAGCCAGCGCCATCTTTCTTTCCTTCAGGATCATCCTTTTGTACTTGATCTGGAAGTTTTTGTGGGGAAACTTCCGTACTGCACCAGAAACCCTACGTGATGAGAAAGCACCCATTTCCTGATACTGGGTTTGCTTAGTTAAGTCCACAGTAGCTGTTGTGTCTGAGATGTCTGTTTCTATTAAGACACTTTCCCAGACTGAGTTCCAGCAGCAAAGGTCTCTCTTCCCCAGTCAGCTCTGTTGCCGGCACTACTTGAAAATGTGGTTACTTTCAGAACTCCAAACAACAGGAAAATAACCGAAAAAAGATGACTAAGGCAAATCCCAGGAGGGAGCCTTGCTCTCCCCCACATGGCCGCCACCCACATCTCCAGCACACACCATAGAGAGCTCCAGCTTGGATGGCTGTCACTCTGACATCACAACAGTGCCCACGGCACCTGGAGGCGGTCCACCTCATGTCTTCCTCAATGGCTTCCTGCCTGTCACTCACTCAGCACAAAAGGGTCCTGGGCAGGAGTGCAGGTTGCTCACAGGTGAGGCCACATGGCCTCTAGTCCTTGAAAGCAGCAAGAAGAGAAAGCAATAACGCACCAAAGCTCAACTCCATCCTGTGCCAGCCTCCAAGGATGTTCCTTACCCGTGTCCCTCATCCAGCCCGAGACAGCAGGGCCCCAGGGCTGCTGAGAAACCAGCCTCTGGACCTCTTGCAGCAGCTCAGGTGCCAGCCTCTCTGGGCACCGTGGCTTCTTATCAACCATCTGCCTTGCCTCTTGCCATGCGTCTCTACCATGTGTTCTTCCAGGGAAATCACGGTCTTGGGCCTATGTGGGCAACTACGTGACTTCTAAGTGGCAGTTGCTCAAATTCAAAAGCTAGAAAAGGGTTGAGTTTATCCCCTCCCAGCTCCTTGTCTGGTCTATTTCTTACAGTCTCCCCTGCTTCTCTGCCCCATTTGATAGATACATCAGCAGAAGCCAGCTGCCTTGATCAAAACCTCATGAGGGTAGAGCTGGGATGTGCAGCCATGTTTCCAGTAGCTGGCCTATGTTCTCTTCCATGCCTGGGGTCCTGAGTGCTTTGCTTGAGGACCAATGTCTAGGAAGGAAGTTGTGTGGCCAGTCCCTGATACCTGCTCCCAGTCCATCTTTCCTTTACCTCCCTGGTCTCTTAGTCACCTCCCTTCCATGCCTTGATGTCAGTACACATCCTCTCTCCAAAGCCTCTCTACATCTGTGCAGCCTTTGCGTGCCAAACTTGTAAGATACCTTTCACCCTGCCCAGGGTACCTGCTACCAAGTCACCTGGCAGCAAACTCTTGTTAATAGAGAATGAGACATGCGCATAGCCGAGAACAGTCTTCCACTGGTTGTGCTGTCCTTCTCAAGAGCTTTGCTAAAACCACCAGGGAGGTGATGTCAAGGTACAGCACTTCCAAACTTCTTGTCCAAGTCTCCAATCTCCACCTCAAACGACAATGGTAAAAACACTGGGCCAACGCCGTGTTAATGGCTACAGCAATCAGAGGCAACCTATCAGGGATCATCAGGGAAGCTACCATTGAGGCAGGGGCCAAGGGACCACCAACCAGAGAAGTTCAGAAGGCTGACTGCTGGCTGTGTCTTGACCTTCATGTGGCAACCTCAGGGCCCGCTGAGTAATTCAGTTTCTGCTTCGGAGTATGGGTACCTGAAGTTGCTGGAACACCTCATGGGAGGCAGCCCAAACAGGAAAGTTTGCTTGTAGTTAAGCTTGTTGTGTGGTCTGATGGAGTCAGAAAGACAGCAGGACACCCAGGCCTCAGATACTCTGGCCTAGCTCCATAGGAAGGTGGTCACAGCCCAACTCCCTGGTACCAAGCTGCCATCCCTAAACTCAGTCCTGTGCTCCCGTGGGTAGTTGCTTCTCAGGCACTGGTCCTTTGTGTGGGGCTCCTCCATCCCTGGGGCACTCTAGGGCCGTAGTCCTCTCCTCTCATCCCTGCACCTGTTTTCATAACTTATGCACAAATGTGAACACCTCAGACAGGGCTGGAACAGTTCTTCATTTTGCTCTTTACTAAGTCAAATACTATGAACTATCTAATTATTAGCACCCAAGGCGAATAGGAAAAAAAGGTTTAGATGTTTTTGTGTTTTAAGACTATAGTCACCTACAACTGGAGGACAGGGCTGATAAATGGGTTTGGCTACAAAATGGAAAGCAAGCAAAACCAGATCTTGTAAAGGAAATATCACACGCAGTCATGACTACTTCCCAGAGCCAAACAAGAAGTCCCTGAACTGGAAGTGCCATTCAAAGAATCTCGTGACCACGACACACCCAGCCCCTGGGTGGCACACAGGTCGAGGGAGGCCCACACTTCAACTCCTCCGTGTTCTTACGGACACCACCTCACTCTAATAATGTATTGTGTGTGTTTTGGAGCAGTATGGTGTGTTGTGTCTAGTGAGGAACGCTTCCCTACCTCTGTCCTCTGCAACCCCGCCATGCGTGCTTTTATCCCAAGAGCCGCATGACTGTACGTGTTGATGGGGGCGGTACCTGTTCATAGCACAAGTTTATGTTGGGCTCTGAGCTGTCATTCACAGCTGCGTGTCTGCATGGTGTCGCATCTGTTGTACCTTTGGGGAAAATTTGTATGTAAATGTACAGAAATAAAAACGTTGCCCCACTAACAGATTTCCTCTGGAATGTCTTCCCTACCTCACCTGATGGTATCCACAAAGGGCATTTCACTACCACTGAGGACAAGTAATAAAATCCTCCACGTTGACCAGACCTCCCCGCTCACTACTTCCAAGGCTTCTTCTGTCAGCGGCCTTTACTTGCCCTGGGGATGGTGGGGTCTCAGTCTGCTTGAGGAGTCCTGGTCTTAGAGGGTGGTCAGAGGCTGAGACCGGATTAACCTTAAGTGTTTATGTGATTCTCAAACCATCGGAGAATTCAGCACACTTAAGAGGAATTTTTTCTCGTTTGTGTTCTGCTAACCTGTGGCCTGAGGATTCCCAGAGAGGTCAAGGAGTGACTATCTACACTGTGATTCTGTGAGGAAAGACTGATAATCCAAACGCTCTTCTCTAATGTAGTATTTTTTAACAAGAAAACAATTATTTCTTTAATAAAGCATTTATACCAAACTCTTCTCTCCATAGCTGATTTTGTGTTACTCACTATTCTGTCCTAGAGAGCTGTCTGCTGGTCTTTCAGCACTGCAGAAACACTGGCTGAGGCCTCAGAGGTTGGCACGGCAAGTATGCAGGAGGCCGCACCTCAAACCACAGACATTATTACTCTTAAATGTCCTTATACCTGCCCTTGCGGGGCTCAATGCAAGAGTCTTAGTATGGTGCAAAATAATTATAGGCCCCGAACTGTCTGCTCTCAATACAAAAGAGTCCAGGGGGACCCCAAAGAGAAAACTCTTTTGCAATGGTGGTCACCTTTTGTCAAAACATGATTCTCAACACATGAACCTCTGGTGGAAAATTACAATTAGAGTCCCAGCAGTAGTCAGGAAAATGCTAAGGACTAAAAATGGCCAAAGGGCAGGGACTAGGGAGAAAGGAAAGCAAAGGTGACAGGCATAAGAGCAAAGTGGCCTGAGGCACTGGGGTCCAAAAAAAAACAAGACTGCTACCTGGCACAACCTTTACAGTTTGCAAAGCACTTCTACACACTTAGCAGGCTAGGGATTACTATCATTTCTCAGATGGGAAGAACGGCCAAAAGAAACTAGACACCCCAGAGACCACAGATCTAGAAAGCTGCACTAAGGTTCAAATGTAACTTTATAAAACACAAGTAAGGTGCCCAGGCAAGGCTTAGAGAGAACACTGGGGAAGCCCCCACAAGGCTGATCTATCAGTTCACAAGACAGAAGCCTCAGGACCTGCCACACGAGCCTAAAGCATAGCCACTGTGGCTCTTAACTCTGACTGGGAATGTGTGGAACACAGCAGCCATTAATTTCAACTGTTTCCAACTACACTTTTGCCCCTTTCTCCAGAACCAGTCAGGAGTGTGTGTGCTGTCTGCTACTCTCCTGCCAATGCCCGTCAGCTCAGGCCTTCTGACGTCCACACTAAGAGGAGACAGCCCCGGAATAAACTCTTTAAAGCAAGGTATGAATGCAGCCTAAGACAAAACCCAACCTGTTTATTGAAATGTAATTTATACACAAGTTACACACTCTTCCCTCTGCCACTCAGAACTTCTCGGGAAACGTCTCCATTTCTTCCTTGATCCTGTTTTCTACAAGTAACGTGAAGTTGCTGTCTGTGTTGGAGAGGTTGTAGCTGACAAACACCTGCTTACTGGTCTTCCTGGCTAAAAAGAGAAAAATATGTTGACAGTCACAACTGAAATACACTGAGTCCATGTTCCAAAAATGTGCCTAGAGCTGGGAAGTGCTTAGAAGGAGAATGGGATTTGGAGAAGAATTCTCAAGGGCTAGACGTGCAAATGGACATCTAGCACCCTCGACTCTGGAGCCCTGGATTTAGTACAGGCCTATGCAGCAGCAATAGCAGAGGCTCAGCAAGAACTGCAGTCTCTGGCCCATCCTGACTCCTGCAGGAGAAAGGTACAGTGCTGGGGCCAGCAGTCACTGCTAGAAAGCTCTTGAGTAACCACATACTAGTATCTGAGAACCTCTATTCTACACGGGGCTGTGGCTTCAAAGGTTTGGGGATTTTGCTATTTCAAAACAGTCTGAAGTTCTCCATCATCACCGCCCATCTCTTTCATTTTCCACTCTCCTTCTAGGAGAATGCTTATTTTATGCATTACATATGTGTATACATGTACACACATTACATATGTGTATACATGTACACAAATGCACGTGCATTTTCTATAACCAATAAATAGGTGAGGCACTGATAGAACTGAAAAAATGAAGCTCAGCTACATGCTTAGAATGTGGAAGGCAATACCCTGAGCAGAAGCAGGCAGCAATTCCAAGCAAGCCAGTGTTTTATTTATCAGTGTCTGGGCAGTGGCCTGACCTCTTCCTCTAGCCTCACCCATGCCCAGGGCACAGGCACAAACTACTTTTCATCTATCAGAACACCAATCCTTCACTCATCCTTCCCTCTAGTCCAGTGACCCCACCCTCCTCTCCAGGAGGAACAGCAGGCAGTAAGGCTGAGTAGCCGTAACACTCTGATTAAAGCTACTGTAGAATATACTGAGCTTCATCCAGGTGGTGACTCTGTCTCCCTCTGCAACTCTTACCTGCAGTCAAAGGAGGGTGTCAGCGAGGGCAGAGGCAAATCTGACTTCAAGCCTGGGTCTTTCTGCCCCATCACAACCTGAAACTTCTGGGCTCCAGACCCTCCTTTGTAAATCAAAGGCAGTAGGGCCTCTGACTCTCAAAGACCTTTTTAAGTATTTTCTTTATTAGTTATTCAAGATTGTGCTTGTTTGTTTTCAGATACAGGGATCTTGGGGAATATTCCATTGACTGGGAAGCTGATGCATCCTGAGAAGAGCCCAGTCTCTGTCCTGAGGACAGCCAGAGGGTTTGTTTTGGGTTTTTAGTTTTTGAAAATAGGGTTTCCCTGTGTGGCCCTGGCTGTCCTGGAACTAACTCTGTAAATCAGGATGGCCTCAAACTCACAGATCTGTCAGCCACTGCTAGAGTGCTGAGATTAAAGGCAAGTGCAACTATGTCCAGCGCTGTTGTTTTCTTTTCTTTTAGTGTTTTTTTTTTTTTTTTTTTTCCTTTTGAGACATCGTTTTTCTGTATACCAGCCCTAGCTGTCCTGGAACTTGCTCTGTAGATCAGTCTGGCCTCCAACTCAAGAGAGAGCCACCAGCTTCTGCCTCTGTGCTGTGATTAAAGGTGTGAGCCACCATACCCAGGGTGTTGTTTCCTTTTTTAAAAAAGGAATGCAAAAACAAGTAAAAGGGCGTAGCTAGGCATACTGGCACACATGTGTAACCCCAAATCCCAGCACTTAGGAGGCAGAGATGGGAGGTTAAGCCTATGCTCTAGGCCAGCCAAATCAAGAAAGACAGACTGTCTTTTAAAAAGGAAGAGAAGGAGGGCATCTGGACAGAAGCAGTTGTTTAGTTAGCACAGAAGACGGTGCCTTACAATAGCTTACAGCATTTTCTTTGGACCAGCCACCAGTTTGCTGCATGCAATGTTCCCCAAGGTCCCAAACAGTGCTCGGCTCTGCACAAGAAGTAGAGCAGGGAGACCCAAAACTCTCCCCCACCCCCACCCCAACCACCTCTCCGATCCCATTCCCATGGGTACAGGAGGGAGTCTGGGAATTGCTAATTTAGATAATGATCTGAGAACCAGTCAAGTATGGCAAGATAGTGAGATCCATCAAGACCAACCAGAAAGGGGCCATAAAATCACAGTGCTTAGTCTGTCCTCTCAGTGGCAGTGGTGCGGCCTTCCCCTCTCCCCATGGGGGCCCACTGTACTGTAGCTCTGATCAGTCTAATTGCTAAGGGGCCACTGTATCTGTGACTCAACCTTCCAGACCCATCTCTGCCCTGAAAGGAGACCAGAAACCAGAGCTCAGGGTCTCCTCCTACATGCAAAACGGTGGTGCAATGCTTCCACGGTCACTGAGAGCCCTGCAGCCCAGCTCGTATCTGTCTGCTTTTGTCTTCCATAGATGTTATACTGCAGGACACCTCTATCTTTATTATAGGTTACTGATCCGTGCCCAGGCCCAAGGAGATCAGTCAGCCCGGGACTTTACTGAGCACTGTGCAGCACCAGACCTTTCAACATGCCACCAGGTCACCAAGTCACTGCACAAAACCTGGTGTTAGGCCTCTACCTCATATTCTTGAGCCAACGCTGCTTTTTTTTTTTTTTGGTATGAAAGCATTGGTGGCATACACTAGGATATGATGAAAAGGCAAAAGCAAGAGAATCATGAATTTGAAGCCAGCCTGGGTTATACCTTAGGGCCTGGAGAGATGGCTCAGTCACTAAAAACAAATACTGTCCCTGCAGAGAACTAAACTGGAGTTTAGTTCCTAGTACCTGTGTCAGGTGACTCACAACTACCTGTAACTCCAACTTCAGAGGATTCAACACTCTCCTCTGGCCTCCGTGGGCACCTACACTCACATGCACAAATCCATACTCACACATACACATATATACATTAAAATATAATCTTTAATTAAAAAACAAACTTCATTCATGGCATGCCAGATAAATCTTGCAGCCCTTCTCTATCAGGGACTGTCACTGCAATTCAAACCAGCATCCTGTCCCCATATATATGGACCCTTCCCTCAACGCTGTCTGCATGGACATGGGCACACAATCCTCTTGACATAAGTGTGTTACACTTCTGTACATAAAAACACACAAGGAAGCACTGAGAAGCAATGGCACATCATGTCCCCCACTTTGATGTGATTCATGAGGAAAAAATGTAAACAGAAAGGGAAGGTCAAAAAGTAAAAACCTTGGTTTCTTGGTTCAGCAGAAATTCTTTCCCATAAACTCAAAATTACTTCTTAATAAAAAGTTTGCAAAACAGCTCATGCGTCAGGTCTGTTTCTAGGTTAGGTCCCCGAAAGTTCCTGTGACCTCTATCTCCCTGGCCTCTAACCATAGGATACGACAAGTCTGGAGCTCTCCTGAACTGGTGGCATTCCTCCTAGGCTGTATGTTAGTTGCTTGTGTATAAGTCACTGAAAATGACAGATCTTCCTACTTGTTAAGATGATACCATTTTCTTTGTACAACTCCAAACACAACTGATGTGTGAGTTCTCAAAACTGGTGACTGGGCTCTTTCCCATCACATTCCCCTGGCTAAGATTCAGGAGTACCCTGGAATCACTGGGTTCAGAGATGACTAGGGATGCTGGAAAACACAAAGACTGAGTCATTGATGAAGACACTCCATGTATACAAGTCAGGGGCAAGTGGGGCTGGAGATCATAAAACACAAGTTATTACCTGAATCACCTGAGTATTTGTAATTTAAAAAAAAGGCACAGGTGGGAAGAGTGGGGCCTTCAACCTCACGCTCTTTGGTAAACAGCCACCCTACTCTGCATTCATACTAAGCCTGAGAAACAATCCTCACTGCAGTACAGAAATTGCCACGAGCCCCAGGGAGCCACTCAGAGCAGCTGGCCCTGGGTAGAATTTATCCTCTCTCCCAAGGAGATTATATACACATTGAAAGAAAATATATCCGCTCGTGGATGCAAGTGGGGAGCCAAGAAGGATATGGGAGCTTCCAAAAGTTCCCTGGGATCATGATACTGAGGCAGCTGACACAGGTACCTACATGTACATGTGTCCCATAAAAAGACCCAAAGTCTGCTTCCAACAGTAATGAGGTAGTGTTCCCTAAGACGAAGGTGTTTTATTTCTGAGGTCTGAGGTCATTTGCCCTAGGACATGAAACAGTGTGTCACACCTGGCTGGTTACAAACACTAGCTATGGGTACATACCTAAGCGCTGGGCAAGGCCAGAGGAGGTCGCGTCAGAAGTGTCTCCGAAAAGGGAGGTGCACACAGGGATGGGGTCCTAAAAAGGAGGGAAAAAAGAACAAAGGTATACCGTGAATTGTCCTCAACCAGGCAGCTTCGGTTTCTACACAAGGCATCAGGGCAACGAGAAGACATACAAATGTCCCCAGTCAAAATCCAGATGACCCCCAACACAAAAGAGGGAGTAAAATTAGGGCAAACAGAAGCCACCATAATGGGATCCACGGAGTTGTTAATAGATTCCAGGACCTATTTCACATAAAGTGATTGTTTTTGTATTACAAACCCCAAAGTATGCTCAACGGCATTCCAACCAGAAGGGAAGCAAATGAAGTCATTAAGGCCACAGCAAGAAATGTGACCAAAGTCTGGGTGCCTGGTCCAGTTCAACAGCTGAGAAGCAAGGTCCTGCCCTCCTCAGGAAAGCCTACAAGAGCACAGCTCTCACTCCCTCAAGGCTTGTGAGGACTTCTGAAGATGAATATAGTGACCTGGGAATTTGAAAAGACACCAGCTACCAGCATCCAAACAGCAAAGTTAAAGCCGTGTATGAAATGATTGACCAATCTTGTTTTGGCTAAGAAGCAATAAAATGTAACACACTGGTGTGGAAGAATCTTCTTGTACACTGTGAGGGTGTGTCATTCTGATTGGCTTAATAAAAAACTGAATGGTCAATAGCCAGGCAGGATTTTCAGGCACAGAGAACTCCAGGAAGAAGAAAGGTGGAGTCTCCAGGAGATACAGAGGGCACAAGACATGTTGGAGGGCAGGTAAAGCCACAAGTCATGTGGCAATATATAGATAAATAGAAATGGATTAATTTAAGTTATAAAAGCTAGTTAGAAACAAGCCTAAGCCGTCGGCCAGGCTTTCATAATTAAAAGTCTCCATGTCACTATAGGGGAGCCAATAGTCCCGACAAAAAAAGTCCAACTACACCTTGGGTTCAATATCCAGCAGCTCCCTCAAAAACTCTTGCTTTAAAGGAAAAAGCCCACCCACTAACTTGCTCTGGAATTTGGTACCCTTGCCACGATATCCAGATGGAGACAACTGGATGGATGAAACATCATTTCCTAAGGGCTTAAACTCACTTCATTAGCCAAATAGAAAGCAAGAATAAAAGGTGGGGGGGGGGAATGAATGAATCTATTTCTGACCGTTTTTTTGACTGAAAAAAATACAAAAGTATATCATAAACCTGCTGTTTACAGACTCTGAGTTCAATATTTAGCTGAAACGGAACAGAATTTACACTTAAGCGCCTGAAGTAAATCTACTTTAACACACACACACATCTAGGTCCTGTGCAAGGAGAACTCTGGTTTTGGTGGGCTCAGAGCTCAGGGGCTGGGCTGAGAGCCCAAGGTGATGCAAGGCGGACTGAGGCTCAGTAACAGTCAAGAAGCCTAGGGGACTCCAGCCTGAGGTATTCAGGGAAAGCTCTGAGGACAGCTGAAGTCCCTCAGGGCTACACGTGACCAGCCTCACTCCCACTAGTCACTCCTGTTCCAGAGCCCCTCCCCAGTGGTTCCCACTTGTCACCCTGCACCCCGGACCCTCCTCACTGAGGTCCACCAGGCCCTTCAGTTTAGGCCCCGCACCCCGTAATCCGCACCAAGGAAGGCCCACCCCCTTCCTGCCCAGGCCCCGCCCACACTCACGTAGCGGCTGCACATGGCCACTGCGAGGTTTCGTAGATGCGGCGTTGCCCCCACCCACAGGAAGAGCGAGTCTGTCAGCCGCATGACGTGGAAGTGGATGAGCTGCTCCCAGAGCCTTGCGCTGAAGTTGTGAAGCGACACGTCTCCGCTCGCGGCGCCCTGCGGCTCCGCCATCCCGCCCGCCCGCTCGAGCCACAGCAAGGAACCCAGCCTGGCGCGAGCGGCCAGACCAGAGAGAGCGAGCGCCGAGAGGCCCGATGCGCTTTCACTTTCAGATGCGCGCGCCGGGGTGGGGCGGAGCGAACGCGAGGGGCGGGGCCTAGGAGATTCCTTTGCCCTGCGCTAAGTTAGTACCTTGACAAAGGTACAGCTGTGGAAAAAACCCTGCCTTGCTTAGGTGTTTGACAGTGACCTCTGGGGACCCTCTGACCACCCTCGTCCTTTCCCTTCTCCCCAGTGGACCGTGTTAGTGGGATGAAGTCAGCCTCAGCGTCTTCCTTTGCCCAGACATTTACTCGGAGCGCTTTAGCAGCCGCCACCTCCCCGCTCTATCTCCTGGCTGCAAGCCTTGGACATAGACAGCCCTACTTAATAGCAGCGATCCTGAGAGACAGCTTTAAAAAGGAACTGTATAGCCTATGGCGGGAAAAAGGGAGAGAGAGAGAAAGAGAGAGAGGGAGGGAGGGAAGAAAGAAAGAAAGAAAGGAGACAAGGCAGAAACTAGGAAACAGTATTTACAGAGCAAATGTCTTATATAGAATTGATAGTCAAAATAACAAATTCTCAAAACTTAATGATAAAACTAACTTTGAATTTTAAAATAGGGGAGGCTGTTGAGATGGCTCAGGGTTAAGAGCACTGGCTGATCTTCCAGAGGATCTGGGTTCAATTCCCAGCACCCACATGGTAGCTCATACTGTCTAATTCTAGTTCCAACACTCTTTCAGACTTCCATTGACACCGGGCACATACATGGTATGCAGACACACATGTTGGCAAAACACCCAAACACATACAATAAAAATTTTCAGAATTTAAAATTAAATACAAATGAGCAATCCATACACTGTGGTTCAAACCTGTAATCCCAGCACTCTGGCAACAGAGGCAAGAGGATCATGAGTTCAAGGCCAATCAGGGCTACATGGCAATTTCCAAGTCAGCACAGGCTACATTGGGAGAACCTGTCTGAACATCAAAGCAAAGATCGTCATTTTTAGGGGCTGGAGAGATGGGTCAGTGGTTAAGAGCTTTGCCTGCTCTTCCAGAGGTCCTGAGTTCAATTCCCAGCAACCACATGTGCCCACAACCATCTATAATGAGATTTGGTGCCCTCTTCTGGCCTGCAGGGATACATGCAGGCAGAACACCATATACATAATAAATAAATCTTTGGAAGGAAGGAAGGAAGGAAGGAAGGAAGGAAGGAAGGAAGGAAGGAAGGAAGGAAGGAAGGAAAGAAGGAAGGAAGGAAGGGAGAAAAATCATCATTTTAAAAACCTGGGGCTTCAGCTCCACCCCTCACTAGCCCTGGGATAGCTGGTACCGCCCTTCAATGGACACTGCAGAGAATTATCCCCATGGGAGAACTGTCCTCCTCCCCTACTCTCAGGAGAGATGACTCCCACCCCTCATCACGGGTGTGGAAGAGCTGGTTCTGCCCTCCATCTGAGGGAGTCCGACCCAGTGGCCTGGACTGACCAGCTCAGTTAGCACCCAGACCCACATCCTGAGCCTTGAGTTGGCCCACCCTAACGTGTACCCCATCTATAACCTGCTGGAGTGCATAAAGGAAGTGGTTCTGTGGACCAGGCAGGATCAGGTAGAACTGGGTAGGACCGGGCAACAGCAGACTACCCAAGAGGAGTCTCCGTGAGGTTCCAGTGATGATGGTGTGCCAGAGGCCGTGAATCAGATCAGTGAATGACTCCTAGAGAAAAAAAAGGTATACTGAATGACATACCACAGCACCAAGGCCACTAGGATGAAAGAAGAGGTGTTGGAAAGATGGAGGGGTGAGATGGGTTTTCTTTTTTTGTCTGTTTTGTTTTGTTTTTAATTATTTTGGGGAGGGTTTTTTGGAAGGGCGTACTGCAGGGATGAGGTGAGGATATGGAAGGACTAGGAGATGAGTGGACAGGGGTGCATGATGTGAAATTCCCAAAGAATCAATAAAGAATTGTGTTATAAAACAAAACCTGGTGCTGAATCTAGGCGTGGTGACATATGCCTTTAAGCATAGCATAGGCAAAGGCCGGTGGATCTCTATGAGTTTCCAGGCCAGCCATGCCTACATAGTTACACAGTGGAACTCTGTCTCAAAAGGGGAAGTAGGCAGGGGAAGGAAGAGGAGACAAAGAAAAGGTAAAAGAGTTGACTAAATGCTTACCAAAGAAGACACATGGTGCTAAGCCTCTGCTCAGTCCACAGCACTGTAAGTTCTGTGAGGCTGGCGCTCTGATTTTCCATGGGGTTACATCCCAGTGAGCCCACAGTGGTGGTTTGAATGAGAATGACCCTCATAGGCTCATATGTTTGAACACTTTGTCCTCAGTTGGTGAAACCATTTAGGAAGGATTAGGTGTGGCTTTGTTGGAGATGTGTGACTGGAGGTAGGTGCTGAGGTTTCCTGGTGTGCTCTTGGCCTCTGCAGTCTAAGATTTGAGCTCTCTGCTAATGTGCTAGCTACCTGCTACCTGCTATCTCCACTCCACTGTTATTGTGGGATGTTTATACACCATGTGAAGGTGTATTGCTTTGATATAATAAAAAAGCTGAATGGGCAATAGCTAGGCAGGAGGGATAGGTGGGATTTTCGGGAGGGAAAGAAAGAGGAGGAGGAATCAAGGCACATGGGAGACACCAGGAGACATGGATACAACAGGAGATACAAGATGGAAAAGAAGTAACGTCATGTGATAGAACATAGATGAATATAAATGGGTCAGTTTAAGTTATAAGAGCTAGTTAGAAATAAACCTAAGCTAACGGCTGAGCTTCCATAATTAACAAGAAGTCTCCATGTCATTATTTGGGAGTTGGTGGTTCAGAGAAAACCTCATTACACACCATCATGGATAACAACTCTGAAACTATAATTTCAAAATAAACTCTTTCTTCTATAAGTTGCCTTGTGTCTTATTACAGTAATAGAAATGTAACTAATATATCCATAGTAAGTGGAAAATGCTTGTGCCACAATTAACCTCAGCATTCCCGTTTTGGGCCATAGTCTACTGTGGAGTGTCAGTAAGATCCCTGCATGGCTGACTGGGGTCTGTCTGGCTTCACCATAGAGGAAAGAACTACTTCTTGCTATTTCGGGAAAATTCCAACTATAAAATTCCAAATACAGTATGCTAAATACATACCAGTGTCATACGTTCTTAGAGTTGAGAAATAAACAACTGAGTTAGAGATTTTTGTAGTGTAATCTAAAACTATCAATATGATAGTAAATGAAGTTAAACAATCCTGCAGCCAATCAGAGAACAGGAAGAATGCCCCCCCCCAGGCAACAGATTCTAGCACATTCTTGGAGCATGGAAAATCGACATAGAATCTCCTCTAATGAAACAGCAGGTGAGAAATCCACAGAGAATGGTGCAGAGGCAGAAAAAGGAGCAGCAGAAGAAATTAATATGATTAAAATGTGTTAGATGCATGTATGGAAATATCATAACAAAGTTCCTTTGTGCTGTGGGAATCTAGCGGAGTCACTGTATCGAGGTTAAACATTAGGGCAGAACAGCTGTTTCCTAGAAGGACTTTGACCTTGAAGAAGTCATGGTGGAAATCAGGGATTGCTTTCTGTGAGTTACAGAGTTGTTTTTCTGAAGCAGCGTTACAGCCTTTGCATGGCTTTAGTCACCTGACTGCCCTGGCACACCTGGAGCTCTTGGGTTGTTGGGCACTGCAAACAGTTCACCATAAAGACTGAAGGGGCAGGGGTGTGGTGTTTCCCTTCAGAAAAACATACAGATTAGTTCAGGGACTTTGGTATGAGGAGCTTGTTTATCCAAAAAAAAAAAAAACCAACTTTGTGTAACCATCAATAAACACACCTTTGAACCGGTATTCGAGGTTCAGTCCATCAGAGGCAGGACTTTCCTGCTGCCACACAGGCCAAAAATTCATCTTGGGGTGAATGCCTCTCTTTTCCGTTTTTATGCCATAGACTGCCAGCCCATGAGTTGGTGCTGTTCACATTCAGGGTCGCCCTTCCCTTCTCAGTTAAACGTCTCTAGAAACGCCTTAGTAGACGCTCCTAGAGATGTGTCTGTGAGGTAATTCTAATCCATTCAAGTTGGCAATGAAGATTAATGTTTTATCAAAAGACAAAAAAAAAAAAACAACAAAACAAAAAACCTAGCAGGCCCAGAACAATCACCACTGGGCAGCACAAAATTCACCCTGACCACCACCAGAAGACAGGGCTGTTGTACCCAATAGGGGTAGGGAAGGGAACGTCATATATCCACTCCTGACAACCTGACACCCTTGTCTCTTTTGCCCAGTCATGACAGTAAATGGACAAAACAGAAACTTGGTCGAAGAAGGGCAGATCTCCCTCCAGGAACAATCCTTGTCCAGCTGGTGCATATTAGGTCTTCCAGTGCCATACCCTGTCAGGATGACTTCAGCCATCGACTCTGGCTAGCCTAAAGGTCTTCCCAGTGTAAAAGACCCAGCCACACAAGCCCACCGCTGCCAATAGCTCTGACAGCCCAGAACCCCACTGCTATCTCTAAAGTGTTGGAATTTACGATACAGCCTTTCTGCTTCTGTCCAATCTTTCTTTCTCTCCCTCCCTTCCAACAGTAATTCCTAGTATATATTCAGGCTAAACTCTCTCTGAAGTTGGCTTCTGCAGATCCCAGCTTGGGTCCATCTGCCTCCATGACTTGCCCTTGTTACTGGGATCCAAGGTTTGTCTGATTGCAGTTTTATTGAAAGAAAACCCAGAGATAAGAACTGATCAAGGAAATGATTTTTATTGATAGTCTTGGCCAGAAGAAGGGGAGAGAAAATTTCTTAGCTTTTCTCCATCTTTCCTGCAACAGGATTATAATTTTTTAGAAACAGTGAAACAAAATCCAGGAACTGCAGATTTATAGGTGAGCAAAGCAAGCTCTTAGAGAGGTCAAATGGAAGGGAATTGCCCTTGACTCTAGGAGGAAGGTCTCCTGGAGAAACACAATCCTCTAGAGTTCATTCTTTGAGAGTCCCTGTCATTCTCATCTAGCTTCACGCACCCTTGGGCCGTTTAGTCATTACCTAGTCTCTGATGAATGAATCCAAAACCTGTGCTCTTCAGGCCACACACACAGGCAGTTGCCTGCTGATCACCCTTGCTGACTGCTGCACAGCCCTTGTCCCCTCGGGGTATCCACTCAGCACATCTCCTGTCCCTCTGTCCAGCTGTGGCCCACTCACCTCACTGGCTGCCCTGAAACAGTGAACACAACTCCACTCACTCTGTTCCCAGCCACCAACTTCTTCTTCCTTCCCGCCAAGGGCAAGGGTGCTCACATCCCCCCACTCCCCACTCTAGGCTTGGCCTTGCTGTTTGCATTGCCACCTGGTATTGTCCAGCCTGGGCTGCTGCTATGACAGTCTGACATCTTTTCTTAACTCTTCTTTCGCTGGCTTCCAGTTTGTCGTTTGTTCTACTCCCAGAGAGATCTGTGCTGATTCCATCGATAAAAAAAACTCTGCAATGATGTTTAACCTCAATGTTTTGGCAGACAGACAAACCCCACTCACCCATAAACTATTTACTTTACCACTGTACATAGTGTGTGATCCACCTGCCTGAGAAACTGTATGTGCTGAAGTTAGCCATCCGTGCATAGAGAAACCTTCCTAGACTCTAGGCAGGCTGACTGAAGTGGTTCCCTGTTCTCCATCCCCGCCTCCTACGGGGCAGCTCTGTAGTGTAGTATAAATGGCTGTTTGCATGGCCATCCTTGCTATCTAAGGACAAGCACTTCTAAGGACAAGAACAGGGTCATCCGCAGTGCTCTGCTCAACTGGAGACACTGTTGGCAACAGGCAAAGGGTAGATGACTGAAGTGAGTGCAAGTCCAGACGGAGTCTTGGGCTCTAGTCCTGCTTCTTCCACTAATTAGTCTGCGGCCTCGATTCCAGGTCTGCTGTCTTGACTGCGGATTGGATTGAGATGATTGGTTCAGGTGCTGTCTATTCCAGTGCCTTCCAGACCTAAGCTCAAGTAAGAAGGTAAAAAGTTGACCAGCGCCTCACACAGAAGGGTGCAGCTCTAAAAAACACCACCAGGTGGCAGATGGGAAGGAAGCCGTCTACTTGCCGAGTGGCTTTTGCTTTCAAAGAGCCAGCCGCAGTGTGTCCTTGAGAGCCTGCTCTTAACTGGAAAGTACCACCTGGGAGGGAGTCTTCCCCCAGGCTCTGCAACTGTAAAAACAGGCTAGTGAAACAATTAGTGTAGTCACCTGCGCAGATCACAACCTTCAACCGCAAAAGCCTGCAGCAGGAGGTTAAGAAGGCCAGCTAGAAGACAAAGAGAAAACTGACGGTCAGGGTTTTGAAGGTCTCTTTCTGCTACCACTGTGAGCCTCTAGAGAGGATTTCTTTAGAATTGTACGAGGTTTCGTTTGGTTTTTAATTGTTGTTGTTATTTTGTTTTGTTCTGTTTGTTTAATCTCGGGGCTGGCGGGGCTGGCGGGGCTGGCGGGGCTGGCGGGGCTGGTGGGGCTGGCGGGGCTGGCGGGGCTGGCCGGGCTAGTGGGGCTGGCAATAGAACCCAGGGCCTCACGCTGTGCCTCTGAGCTACACCTGCTGCCCTAGTCAAGGGATTTTAGATGAAGGACAAGAAAACTGCTCTATGGGCTGGAGAGTTGACTGATGTTCAAAGGTCATGGGTTTGATCCCCTGTGCTAGAGGAAAGAGAGCAGAGAGAGAGGGAGGAAGGCAGGGAGAGAGAGGAAGAGAGAGAGAGAGAGAGAGAGAGAGAGAGAGAGAGAGAGAGAGAGAGAGAGAGAGATTGTGAAAATGATTCTTGTGAATGCTCTTCCAGGTGTAGAAACAGAAGCTACCTGGAGGCGGCGCTGTCTCCTGATGTTCAGGGTGCATTTAAAGATTCAGAACTTCTGGGATATTGGCAGCACCATGGTGCTATTTGTGGACAAGCTCCTTAGGCTTCTAGCCAAACTCAAACTGAAACCCAGACTTGGTTAAACACCATGGTAGGCAATGGGCTACTCGGGTGAATAATAGACTAGTGTATGCAATAGTAAACATTTTGACCCTGCTGTATCAGTGACTCGATATGAGAGATTCTATTTTTAGTCTATGCTGTATGCCTCACTTGCAATAGGACAAGTTCCCTTTGGAACTCTAGCTGATAGGCCCCCTGCCACCACAGGTCACAGCAGCAGAGATGAATACCAGGGGCTCTCAATGATTTTTGTTCTGACTTAAAAGTGACACATCACATTTCCTCATACCCTGCTAGTTCATTCTCTAGGGGTGGGAAGTGGCCTGAAAAACAGGGGATTAGATGAAATGTTTGCAGACCAGAACTGTGCCTGCCATACTGACAGTATTGGGTTTGGAGGCTGGGGGTACAGTTCAGTGTTAACATGTGGTATGCACAGGGCCCTGAATTCAATCCAGCACTAAGAAAGAATAATCTTATCAACTGAGAGTCATCTACAAGCCAAAGCATCTTCAGACTTTCAGTGAGGAAGCCCTTGGAGCCTGGGGCAAAAGCTGTGTTCACCCTCCCAAGTGACCAACCAATTTTAAGTTTTGTTCTTAAAATCTTCTTGGTTCGTTTGTTTGTTTGTTTGTTTGGTTGGTTTTCAAGACAGGGTTTCTCTGTGTAGCCCTAGCTGTCTTGGAACTCAATCTGTAAACCAGGCTGGCCTTGAACTCAAAGGTCTACCTTCTTCTGCCTGATAAGTTCTAAAATTAAAGGCATATGCCACCACTGCCTCGCAACTTGTTGTAATCTTAAAAGTGTACGGTAACCTCTTCCTGTCGCTCGCCAAGTCTACAAAGCCAGCTGCAGCAAATCCAGAACGTGTCCTTCTGGCCTTGCTACTGCAGATGAGAGGACCATGTTCCTGCTGGAAAGGAACCCATCATTCAGGCAGAGCCCCCACCTCCTCTCACCTTCTCAAGAATATTGCATGAACCGTTGCAATCTCTTCCTCTCTCTCTCTCTCTCTCTCTCTCTCTCTCTCTCTCTCTCGCTCTCTCTCTCTCTCTAATGCATTGTCCATTCCTACCTCTTAACAAACCATTCAGTAGCTCAGACACATACTTATTTTTTGCAACTTAAGAAAACAAAATCTTCCCTTGACCCTGCTTTAACCCTGAGCTATAGGAACACCCCTGCTCTTCCCTTGTTTGAATAACACTCAGTCATGGAGTAAGAGAACAAACTGCAATGAGGCCCAAAAGCTAAGGAAAGGGCACAGCATGCAATCTATTAAGTCCTTCTACACAGCGGCATATCTTCGATACAGCAAGACAGGAGCATGATCACACTCTAAGGCAGGAATGGGGATAGTCTTGTTAGATGAAGGTGGCCCTGAGCGGCCACAGTTCCTGGTCTTTCTCAAAAACTATTAACATGTCAAACATCAGGTTGAGAGGCAGTCCAGCAACAGTGAGTTTTAACAGTTTTGTTTATGCCACAGTGTGTGGAATGTGTGCCAGGTCACCTGGCGGACAAGATAGCAGTTACAAACCAAGATGGCAATAGTTAGATCAAGCTGGCTCCTACCCCACCCCAGTAAATTCCTGGAAGAGGGATTTCTGAATTTCCCTCCTTCCCTGCCTTCTTCATTGGTTTTTGTTTTGTGTGTGTGTGTGTGTGTGTGTGTGAGAGAGAGAGAGAGAGAGACAGACAGACAGACAGAGAGACAGAGAGAGAGACAGAGGGAGAGACAGAGAGAGAGAGAGATTCTATGTGGTCCTACCTGTCCTGAAACTCACTAATTAGACCAGTCTGACCTCAAACTCAGAGATCTGCCTGCCTCTTCCTCCCAGCAGTGGAATTAAAGGTGTGTGTCACCATGCCCTGCCATTTCATTGTTCTTGTTTTGTTTTGACACAGGATCTCTCTATGTAGCCCAAGCTGGCCTGGAAAGTGGCCTGCCTCAGCCGCCTCATACTGGGGTTACAGGCCTGTGCCAACATACCTAGCCCTTCTCTCTTGAGCTCACCCCCGCTTGTTTCCTTCTCCTTGCCACTGAACTTTCCTGGCAAAGTTACCACAAGCTTCTAGGTACCAAGTCTCAGTCCCTTCCTTCTAAATGGGACAATAACAGACAGGATGCTGCTCTGTTTTGTTGCCCTTGTCTCTCCCGGCCCTCCTCTGAGGTTTGCTGTCTGGCTCTTTACCGTAGTCCTGCCTCTTCTGGAGCTCTTCTTGATCCGCGCTGCACCCAGAAAGTGCCTTATTGTCTTTTACACACTGCTGACTGTCCAACATATATGTCTAGAACCAACACCCAAACTCCAGGTTTCTGTAGCCAGTTCCCTCCCTGACATCTCCTTTGGAGGAGTCCTGAAACCTGTCTCTTGAAGTAGGGTTCACCCACAAAGCCCACCTTCCCCACTTTATTAGCCAGACTCTGCATCACTGTGGCAAAAATGCCCAGTATGAACACCTTAAGGAAGGACTAGTGTGTTTTGGCTGGCAGTTCCAGGATTCTGCCCTTGTCTCTGTTGATTCTGGGCTGAATATCAAGACAACAGAGAATATGGTCGAGGCTACTCCCTTCATGGTAGAAGAAAGCAACCAAAGGGAAGACAGGAAGGCACCAGGGCAAGACGGAGTCCCCAAGGACACAGCCCATGCACTCATCTAGCACATCCTGTGGACTCAGTGCCCTAGCTTGGTCACCCAGCACAAGGGAGAGTATCCATTGTTTACCACAGTGGCTGGAGGGCAGCCTGGCAACTATAGCTCTAAGTGGCTACCCCCCACGTGGCCAAACAGGCTCCAATCACCCATCAATAACCAAAGAAAAGATCTAAAATTCAAATTCAGCCAGGTGTGGTGGTGCATTCCTGTGATCCTAGAGCCCCCAAGAGGCAGAGGGAAGAGGATGCTACAAGTTCAAGGCCAGCCTGGGTTATACAGTGAGGATCAGGTCAGCCGCATAGCAACAAGACCTGACTCAACACACACACACACACACACACACAAGCACACACACAGTAAAGCATCTTAAGCCAGCAAATGTATTTACCTCTCTTTTAAAAATCTATAGAGTTACTTAAACAATGCAACCTCAATACGGACTTGCCCTTGCCCTGCCTAGAAGATATCGGCTCATCTGATTAGCCTCAGACTCTGGGCTCCTCCATCAGGCCACTCTGAGCTCTATGCAGAAGCAGACAGCAAGAACACAGATTCTGCTTCAATCCTTCCTCATCTAAAGGATACCTCCAACTCGGCACTGATGAACAACGAGAGATAAATAAAAGACTCCTGCCACGTGGCGCTGGTCCAAGCAGAAAAAGGCGGCCACAAGACTCATGCGCAGATTCACACAGCAAAGTAGGGCTCCGTTTCAAACAGGCATACGGTTTGGCAGCTGCGGGGTGGGGGAAAAACCTATTATTAACCATCGAGGGATGTGGACACGGATAGCAGCTGAAACCACGGATGTTGCTGGGTTCAGGAGCAGAGGGGATGGAGAAGGAGGGACTAGGTCAGGTTCAGGTAGGTGGGACCGGCCAGTGAAGTCCCTAGAGATGGGCAGGGAAACTTTGGAGTAACCCGAGATGCCCGAAAGCACCTGGCCCCTGGGCAGGCCTGCTCAATCTAACTGACTCTCCCCAGAGACAGAGTGATTTGAGGACCTGTGCCAGCCAGCACCAGAGAGCTCAGGATTGGGCTGGGAGGATGAGCAGGGGTGCGGAACTGAAGGGGGCGCCAATCCATCTGCCCTGGATTTTGTGACTCACAAGTTTTCAGCAGACAACCAACAAGTCTAAAGGCCCCCGGGAGAGCTCTCAGCTGCTCCCCACCCCCCAAATCAGCAGACTGGGAAAGGGAAATGTGTGTATGTAGAGGACACGGGAAAGAATGAGAGGGAGGGCACACTGCTAGAGCCAGGAGAAGTGGTACCCCACTCTCTTGCTTTAGATTTCCTGATGCCTTGGAATTCCATATACAAACCCAAGGTTTAATATTTCAAGTAAATGTGGGTCCCAGTGTAACTTTATTTTTGGAATTGTGCCTGCTTTTAAGATAAGAGCATACATGCAGGAGAATAATCCTTTCCCAGATGATGGAATGTCTGTGACTGCTTATAGTGTGTATTGAAGAACATGACCTTTTGCTCAGCACCGCCTTGTGCCTAGGGCTGTGAATTCCACCTGCCCTGCTCCTTTACCCATCCTCACTTTGAGTATGGTTTGACCATAGCCAGCCATCTTGAAACCAGCAGAGCTATAATCACCAGTACAAGACCCTTGCAGGGGCTGGAGAGATGGCTCAGTGGTTAAGAGCATTGCCTGCTCTTCCAAAGGTCCTGAGTTCAATTCCCGGCAACCACATGGTGGCTCACAACCATCTGTAATGAGGTCTGGTGCCCTCTTCTGGCCTGCAGACATACATGTAGATAGAATATTGTATACATAATAAATAAATAAACAGATATTTTAAAAAAAAAGACCCTTGCAAAACTGAGCCTGCTAAGAGTCTTCTGTGGGAAGTAAGGGAGGGCACACGGGGTGCAAGGGTCCCTCCCATCACCCAGGCTCTATATGCAGTTAATAACTGCTGGCAGGAGGGAGACTTTCTTCAGAGGTATACTTGCTAGCAAGTCTCCCATTTAAACTGTTGCTTCAAGCTAGACTTGGGTTGAATGGCTCCTTTGGTCTGTTGTCAGTGCCTTGTCTGGGATGAATAGATAGTTGCTCATTTCTTCCCAGGAAAAGCCACACGTAATTGTTCAGGGAGGTGACTTGGAGGAACCGATCTTATGACAAATAAGATGTGATAAGATTTAACGAGGATGGGAAAAGGAGCACAGCAGGTGGAATCACGGGCACAAGGCAGTGCTGAGCGAAAGGTCACCCTGTCTCCTGGGTAAATCTGTTATTTTCTCAGGAACCTCAGCCTGACTTCAGAGCATTGAGCTAGACATAGAGAGACCCAGTCAGGGGAGAAGGCAGAACAAAAGCTCTTGTCCTTCCCTTACCTCCCCTCCCCTCTCGCCAGCTTGTGATGCTGAGGCAGATCCATCATGAATCCTGCCTGGGGAGGAGGGGTAGATGGGCTGGTTGCTCAGCATAGTTCAGGTTTTTTCCTAAGATGATTAAAGCGCTCTTCTCACATTGGTGACTCACAGCCTGTCTGTAAGCCATTCAGCTCTTCCCCTGGTTCCCCACAGAGGGCCCTTTGAGGGCAGTGGACCCTACACCTCCACCAGGTTGTGGGCGGGTCTCTTCTTGGCACAAAAGAGGCTCCTTTGCAGAGACTGTGGATGCTGCGGCAAGGCTATTTCTGGGCTTGCTTTCTCTTCCTGGTGAGGAAAACAGGCACATCCACCCAGTAAATAAAGGCAAAGCCAATGAAAGCAGCTGTATTTCGAGAAGAGCCAGGGAACAAGCCAGAGAATAAATGAACAGATCCAGTGACAAAATGTCCATTCATTGGGTTCACTCAGCAAACATTTACTGAAGGCATCTGTGCACCCGGCACTGGACTGAATGCTGGGGAAACAAAGATGCCCTTGAGAACAGTGACCACCGCCTCCCCTGCACTGGAACGGACATGCATTTTAACCACAGCACCTTAAAGAACTAGGAATGCCTGGGATGTTTGAATCATGTGCAAAACACGAAAGAATTCCACAGCGACGCTTAGACAACTGCTCAAGAGGTCTTATTTGTAATCTCAGTCCATAGCATGTGTCAATCAAGCTCACTGATTCTAATGACAACTGTACCTAGTTTTCATGCAGAAACCCATCCTTTGATAGGTGAGTAGCCAAGCAGTTTTCCCACTGTGTGCCACACTGCAAAAATGAGACAGACCAAACTATCTCTAGAAGGAAACAGAGGAACAAATAACTGCAGTGCAGCTCAGCAAGTGCTAGACATAAGCAGAGTGGCTTAGGAGGCTCATGGAGTGAGCACAGATGGAGGCTGAGGGCCTCCTGAAAGCAGCAATGTCAGGGCCAATGAGAAAAGGGAATTGGGCCAGTCAAAGGAAGGAGGTAGGAGCAAGAGCATCCAAGAGGCCAGTCCGCAGAAATGCAAGAGCATCAGAAGGTTGGAGACACAACTGAACAAAAATTAGGGGCACGGAATGGAACCAATGAAAAGCCTTTTTAGAAACTAGGAAAGTGACAATAGTGAAGGAAAGGAGCAGAACTAAATTCAGCAAAATGCTCCCACTTGACCGGCTTAAGAAAACCTGTTAGCTGAGGGTCTCAGACTCCCATCAGACAGGCAACCTTTCCATAGGAAGGAGAGAAATTCTGACCCCTGCTACCACATGGATGAGCCTGGAGTTCATTATGCAAAATGAAATAAGCCTCTCACAAAAGGACGAATATCCTGGACCATATATCTCAGTGGTAGAGTGCTCACCAAGCACACATGGGGCCACAGTTTGATTCTCTAAACGACAAAACCTAATAAGAAAAACGAAAAGCACAAAAAAGGCTCATACATCATATGAGATACACAGATTATAAAACTCCTAGAAACAGTAAGTAGAGTGGGAGTTGCCCGGTCCCTGAGAATGGTGCTTAGAGCTCCGGCTTTGAAGGCTAGGGTCACCTTGCCACTACGACCTTGGGATCCAATGAATGACTTTTGAGGGCTACCGTCTTCTTTCAAGCAAGAGCTTAGATGAAAGTCTGAGATCCAAGAGCTCTGGAACTTAGGGTATCCACTGACTCTTTAAGGTGGTTCCCAAGTTTTTGTGACCCCCATACCTCCTTGGTTTGTGTGTGTCCTTCAGTTTGCATGTGTTAGAAACAACACTTTTATTGAGAGAGAGAGAGAGAGAGAGAGAGAGAGAGAGAGAGAGAGAGAGAGAGAGAGAGAGAAACCCTGTAAAGGTCAGAGGACAGCTTTGTAGGAGTCTGTTTTCCTTTCTACTATGTGAGTTTCAGGAATAAGGCTCAGTACACTAGGCTGAGGGCCTTTATCCACTGAACTAGTTCCCCAGACCCATGAGTTGGAAACTTAACTCCAATAGTGTTGAGAGGTGGGATCTTTAAGGGGTGATTAGACTGAGTCTCAACAGTTCTCACATGAGTGGATTCTTTACAAAAAGAGAAATTCCGAACCACCATTCCCCACTCTCCCCCCCACACATCTTGCCTTTCCTGTCTTACTTTCTGTCACCCACTTCTTGTCACAGAATGATCTAACAAAAAAGCCCTCACTGAATACAGTCACTCAGTTTTGAACTTCCCAGCCTCCAGAACCATGAGCCAAACAATTTCTGTTCATTATAATGATCCAGTATGGTATTCCATTGCAATAGCATAAAATGCAATCAGATGATGCTATTTGAAAGTAAGTCCTAGGGGTGGGAACATAGTTCAGCAGTAGAAGGCTTGCTCCAGACTCACTCCATAGCACCACCAAAGGATACCTCAGACCCAGGTGTGCTCCTACGAGGTATAGTTTACCTGCCCATCTTGTGCACCACTTACTGGAAGAGATAACGATGTTCTTAAGATTTCAGGCAGAAGCCCGCAGGGAATGCTTCCTGTGAGAACAAAGACAGGCTCTGTGGTGGCTACAGCTGACACACTGCTTTTCTCACTCCTGTCAGTAACAAGTCTGGCACATGCATGCTCTCTCCTGCAGAGTCATGTTGGGCCCGGGAGCACTGTGCTTTTGGAGAGCTTGCCTTTTCTCGTGGCCCTTCCAAGCTCAAGGTCAAACATACACACATCTAAGGTGACATTAATCTCTGTTTATTGCCTATTAGAACCAATTTATTGACAAATTGGACTTGAAATAACTTAGAACTAAATATTCTCCCAAAGGGATACATAAAGATAAAATAATAACTATTTAAAAACAAATGCAGGGCAGTGGTGGTGATGGAAACACCAGACATGCAAGCTTTGGAATTAAGACAGGCATGGTGGCACAAACCTTTAATTTCAGCACTCAAGAGGCAGAGGCAGGCAGATCTCTATGAGTTTGAGGCCAGCATATTGTATTCTAGGTCAGTCACAGCTACATAGTAAGACCTTGTCTCAAAAAAATAAAACCTGTAATGTCACAGTTATGACAATGACCATGAGAAAAAGACAAGGTGCTGAGAGAGAAAGAGAGAGAGAGAGAGAGAGAGAGAGAGAGAGAGAGAGAGAGAGAGAGAGAAAAGGTGTGACATGACAGACAGACACAGGAATGGCCTCACAAGCTTTAAAAGCCAGTACTTTTGCTGAGCACTTGGTCCCATGTGTCCTTGTTCTGCAGAGGCATGAGCATCTTCATTTCCCCTTCCCCATAGCAAAAGGTGAGGGCAGAACAAAACGAAGGCGAGCTTTGCTGTGCATGTAACCAGTAATCCCTGGTCCAAGCTGACCCAGGCATGTGAGGCATGGGCTACTGCAGCTTTAAACTCAGTAGGGGCTGAGTGGCTGTCTGGTAAAGATGGACACAAGAGTGTCCAGACACTGACACTGAATACTAGAGACAGTGACAACATCAATGTTTTTTGTGAAATCCAGGCTCCAGGTGTACATGTCAATATTAATCAACAGTGAGTCCAGGCTCTGAATTACAAATGCATTAAAAAAAGGGCTCATCTTCCAGGCTTCATTTCCAGTTTAAGCCAATTGAACATCTGTCACCACGTATGGTGGTGTGCTGGTTGGTTTTTGTCAACTAAATGCAAACCTAGACATATCCGGGAAGAGGGGATCTCAAATGAAGAATTTCCTCCATCAGACTGGTCTGTGAACAACTCAGTGGGGACATTTTCTTATTAATGGTTGGTGTAGGAGGGCCCAGGTCACTGTGGGTGGTGCCACTCCTGGGCTGGTGATCCTGGGTTGTGTGAGTCAGCAGAAGGGCTATAGAGATGTCTCAGCAGTTAAGAGCACTGGCTGCTCATCTAAAGGGCCTGAGTTCAATTCTCAGAACCCATTTGGCATGCATACATACATGCATATCCATACACAAAAAAAATCAAGAAAGAAATGAGAGGAGTGGAGACGGACAGAGCAAATCCTAAGCAATTTCTTAGGCTACTAGCAGTGTTCTTTCAAGGCTTCTGCTTCAGTTCCTGCCTCCTCTATCCTGCTTCATTGAATCCCATCCTTGATTTAACTGTGACCCAGGCTATGTAAGCTAAATAAACCCTTTTCTTCCCTGTCCTGGCTAGTTTTATGTCAACTCATCAAGAACTAGAGTTATCTGAAAGGAGGGAACCTCAATTAAGAAAATGCCTTCATAAGATCTGACTGCAAGGCATTTTCTTAATTAGTGATTGATGGGGAAGGGTCCAGTCCATTGTGGGTGACACTATCCCTGGGCTAGTGATCCTGGGTTCTATAAGAAGGCACGCTGAGCAAGGCATGAGGAGCAAGCCAGAAAGCTGCACTCCTCCATGGCCTCTGCATCAGCTCCTGCCTCCAGGTTCCTGCCCTGCTTGAGTTCCTGTCTTGGTTTCCTTCATTGACTAAGATGTAGAAGTGGAAGCCAAATAAACCCTTTCTTCCATAACTTGCTTTTGGTCACGGTGTTTCATCAAAGCACTAGAAACTCCGGCTAGGACATTCCCCAAGTTACTTTTGGCCAGTAATTACATTACAGCAGTAAAAAAGAAAAACAAAGACAGGTGGTATACACCTTAATCACAGTGCTTGGAGCTAAGTCAGGAAGAATGACTTTCAGACTAGTCTGGGTACATAGTAAGAGCATATTTCAAAAAAAAAAATAAACAAATAAGACAAAACAGAAGAACATCTCCAAAGAATGAAGAAACATCATGGCATCTCCTCCAGCTAGAGAATGAAGTATCAGCAATAGAACATGAAGTACAATGAGACAGACATGTTCACCTCCTTCCTGCAGTCAGTTACCGAAAAGCATAAGGTAAATAATTAGGAGAGGGGAAAAGCAGAGTCAATAACACTCGAGGAGCAGCCTTTTGATGCCATAGCATGTAGCACGCAGGCAGGTGAGGGACATAAAAGAATACAGGACCCACAAAAGGTCAAAGTGAGCGTCCTGCTGCACACACTGTACTGGTCCACCTTCACTGGGCTGTTTCCCTCCTGTGGTGATAGTCTGGGATCATGCAGGGCCAGCCTTGGAAGAGTTCAATGGGATTATCTCAACTCCTCCCATAGTGCCTCTGTGTGGTAAGGAAGAAGGCAGGCAGCACATTGCTGTTCCTATTTACAGATGAGGAACATAAGACAGACCCAACGGGTGGCTTGTCCAAGGCCAAAGTCTGTGAGAGGTTGAGAAGGCCATAAAGGTGGACTGCTCCTCTGAGTGAATGATGCAGCTTCTTACCAGGTTCTAAAGTCAAACTGTCATGGTAGAAATGGTAGACACCTAAGGGCCTCCCTTCCCAAACTCCGGCAGTGAACTCAACAATGGATTGTATGTTTGAGAAGTGGAAGCACTTTTGACTGTCTGTGTGGCATTTCTATGCAATGAAGAAACATGAAGACATCCAGGGGGCAGACTTTATAGCATTGAGGAGTAATTCTTTTTATAGGATCTTAGTATATAGTCCAGGCTGGCATCAAACTCTGGTCTGAGCCTTCTGAGTGCTTGGATTATGAGCATGTACCACCACGCTTGGCTACAGGGTGGTGGCAAGCACTATTTACTTTTCCCTCCATGCCTTCTAATGCGGAGGTCAACAGAGAAAGATGAAAGGAACTGAGTAATGAGAAAGGTATAAAAAGAATAAAACTATAATAAAAAAAACCTAAAGAATGAGAAGATAAATAGACAGGACCAATATGAGCCACAGCTCTGAAAAATCCTGCTTTTCTAGTTCCACAACTTTACTTGCAGTGCGAGCTCAGGAGAGCAAAGGTGTTTGGTTTGGTCACTTCTATCTTCCTGGATGTAGGACAGAGTCCAACGCATGGTGAATATTCATCAGGCGAATTTTATGTGATAGAATGAAATTCATACATGGATGGCTAGAAGATGGCACTTTGAAGGTTTCCTTCTTAGATAGTCAATGAGACCTTTCCCTTCTGTCTGTTCAGGAAGGCACCGGGACCGTATAGATCACATGTGAGTCTGTTTTCTATTGCTGTAAGGGAACACCACCGACTGAATAGATCTTCAGGAAAAGAGTGTTACTTGGTTCATAGTTCTGAAGCTGGACATCCTAGAGCATGGTACAGGCATCTATCTGCTCAGCAATAGACAAAGGCTTTGTGCTATAACTCACAAGCCAAGACAGAGCAAGAGTGCCACCTCAGATCTCTTCCTCTTCTTAAAAAGTCAGTGATGCCATCATGGGAACCCTACTCTCATGACTAAACCCCGAGTTCTCCTCAGAGGAGCCATCTCCCAATAATTATCAACAAATGAATTTGGAATCAAGTCTTCCCAGGTGTCTTGGGAGGACATTGCACCGGCAGAACTGTGCTCGGTCTGAGCCTGGAATCACAGCAGCTCTGAGGGCACTATAAACAAGTCTTCGTCTTCCATGTCAAGATAGCCTTCTCTCCCTGGGATCTCGGCTCGTGGTGAAAACTGGGTCTGAGCAGTCCACTTCAAAGGCAGTAAAGGACCTGCATTGCCCCTCTGAGGAACAGCATGATTCACATAGGTTTCCAGGACACAAGCATGCATGGCACACATGAACAAATCCCTGATGAGGGGATCCAGATCATTTCATTTCTGAGTGAGGAAATTAATCAAAGGAACTCCCATTCGTTCTTCGAATTACAACACAGCCAGGGCTCTTTCAGTTTTGAAGTAATTCGATAATTTTGAACTTTAGAAGTATAGATTAAAGGTACATTATTTTCATAATATCTAAACGAGTTTTTAAACTTTTGGTACTGGAGGTAATACTGAAGACGGTGATCTTCAGAATTTTCATGTCTGACTAAAGATATACAATTTTAGGTAAGATAAAATAAATAAAAAGTTCAACAAGATGGAAATTTGTCTGATGAATAGGTGTATTTTCTGCTTTTACAGCAAAATAACTGAGCATCTTATTCAGAAATGGAGGTTTTTTTAACACGCAGTTCTGGAGAATATGGTATCCACAATTGCGTAACTCTAATGAGGCCTTTCTGAGTAAATAGCAGGGCTAAGTGGCACCATGATGGGAATATGATCACATGGTAAGACAGGAAACCAGAGAACTTCAAGAGCTAGGCTTATGTATTTATAATAACCTGCTCTCAGGGGAACACTGGGGTCCCTGGAGAAACGCATTTATCTCTTCTGAGTACAAGGCTCCCAGTGAGTACTCACTCTACACTAGGCCTCCCCTCTTAAAGATTCCCTTGCCTGATTGTCACTACACTGAGGATCAGGCCTCCAACACATGAACCTTTGGGGGCTCACACTCTAACTGTATCCAAACCACAGCAAATGGAGATGCTCCATAGGCCACTCCTACCACACCAAAGGCCTGAAGGGGCGGAGGACTGTAAGCACCCCTGTGAACAGTTATGAGGACAGGGTCATCTCTAGAGCCTGAGGATGTTCAATATGAGTCTTTTAAAAGATGATCCAAATAGTCCTTGAGTGGTGGGTGGGTGGAGGGCAGAATGGAACTCTCTGGTCAGAAACACAATATCTGACTTTAGCATTTGACTTTCTTGGACCAGAAGGCAAGAATATTGATCCCAGTGGAAATCCACATCACTCACTCAGTAACCATCTAAGTAAGGAGTCCAACAGGAATGGGGGTGGGTAGACAAAGGCTAGGGAGGCCTGGGAGCCCACATCTTAGTTAGAGCTTCTGCTGCTGCAACACCATGACCAAAAAGCAAGTTGGGAAAGAAAGGGTCTATTCGACTTTTGCTTCCATAGCATCGTCATTGAAGGAAATCAGGACAGGATCTCAAACAAGGCAGGATCCTGGAGGCGGGAGGTGATGCAGAGGGCATGGAGGGGTGTGGCTTTCTTGCTTGCTTCTCCTGGTTTACTCAGCCTGCTTCCTATAGAACCCAGGACCACCAGTCCAAGGATGGCATCATCCACAATGGGCTGGACTCTCCCCCATTGATCACTAATTAAGAAAATGCCTTACAGACCCGTCTTGTGGGGGCAATTTCTTAATTGAGGTTTCCTCCTTTCAGATAAGTGCAATCTGTGTGTCAGATTGACACAAGACTAACCAACCACCCCCTCCCATATTGAAGACTCCATAAATATCCTTCTGATGATGCCCTGTTGGACACTTGCAAAAAGCCAGGGTCTCCAACGTGAGTGTTACCTTTGGCATCCATTGCTGGATAGAGGAAGAGCTTTCTTGAGTTATTGCTGAAGTTTCCTGGGCCCATGTTCTAGTCATAGTTTATTCTAGACACCTCAGGACCACATGGGGCCCATCCATTTGTGCTACCTAAGAATAACTTAGAGCACATCACGCCTGTGGGTGATGGACAGAGTTTGTGTGTCCCTCCCATCAGTGGGCAGAGAGGGTAAAAAGGCTTTCTCTGGGAGTCTCTGGTAAAACTGTATTCCTTTCAGTCCCGGCTTCATCACTGCATAGCTCCTAGGATTTGATCTGCCTGGGGCATTGAGGGAATTGCGAAAAGAAGAATGAAGAAATGACAGACACACATAGACAGAAGAGCTGGGGTCTAGTGGACTGGACTCTTTGACGGAATAATTGCAGCAACCCAGAAACTCAGAGCGCTTATCATACACAGTTGAATACAGAGAGTGGGGTTAGTGCATATTACCTGAATATGGAGGCAGGGCTTATGGCATACAGCTGAATCACAAAGATGGGATCTACTGATTTCTGTAGGTATAGACTGTTCTAGGAGAGCAGTCATCAGGCCGTAAACATTGGGAGGGGGAAGTTGGCAAAATGCGGTAGACATTTTCTGCACACACTGCCAACATCCACACATGGACCGAGAGGGAAAGCACTGGCATTTTTCTGAGCCTCACCCAGGTAAGGCTTTGCCATTGCCGTGGGACTGAGGCATTGGGATCTTTGGCATGGCCATCTCATGTCTACACACATCCGCACACGCTCTCAGGGCTTCCTCCACTCCCTGCATCCTCACCCCCAGGCTGGCATGTTCCATGTCTGCTGCAGTGAGAACAGCAGAGCAGCTGTCACGAGCTTTCGTGCCATGAGGCACAATCTGGGCTTGGGGTGACTCTCTGTGGGCCATAACTTATCCCATTTCCTCACTTCTTCCTCTGCGGCTGACTGTTTCAGACATGTCTTCTATTCTGCTGGCTATGAATTTGCTTCTTTTATAAAATCATGCCTCTCTCTCCACAGAGGTCATTGAGTGTCACAACGCTTTGTTTCATAGTTTTTCCTTTAGTTTTTCCAGCAGAATTTAGCCCAAGCCATGCCCCATGATCTCTCGCTGGAAATTATTCACATGGCGAACTTTGATCGATGAACACTCTTCTGTCCTGTTTTTTTTTTTTTTAAGAACTTATGTCTGTTGAACAGATATACACCCCCAACAACTACTAGCAGCACTTATTTTTATTAATATTATGTCTTCTGAAAATGATTTAAAAGCATGGGAGGATGACTGTGGGCTTCTTGCAAATCCTACTGCACTCTATATAAAAGTTTTAAGATTCTGAGCATTTCATTGTCCTGTAAGGTGGCATCTTGGAACCGGTTTCAAGGGAGTGATTTTACATTCAAGGTGTTGTGACTATCTTGCAAAACTGAAACTCTTTGTTTGATAAGTAACCTCCCAACTCCCCCTTCTGCAACTCCCGGTGACCCCAATTCTGTCTCTTCGTCTTTGACTCCACTGTACAATACTTACGCATGAAACTGTATGACTTTGTTTTATTATCATAGGCTAATTAGCTCTTGAAGCAGAATTTCTTCTCTTAAAAGTCTAGGTGACTATATTTTTATAAACTATATATTTTATAAAAAGACTAGGTGTATTATATTTCATTGCATACAGACCACGTTGCTTATCTAGTTACCCAGTCATGGTCACTTGCAATGCTCACCTCTTTTGGTTCTTATGAACTACCTACCACGAACTTGGGTGGACAGACAATTCTTAGGGATCCTGTCTTCAATTCTCTCTTTACTTTTTGGCACACTTTTGACTAAAAGCGTGACACCACACCCAGCTAATTCTTTCGAATCTGCATACCAGACTAAACCTTCTGGTAAGTTTCCTTTTTGATAGGTTACTTTGAAAGGAGCAGCAAATTCTCTCAGACATCCTCTCAATGGAATTAAAAAAAAATTAGCATGCTGTGACTACCTATTAGTGGCCACCGACTGGGAAATGAAGTAGAGACTGGCTTGCTAAGAGGTCCTCGCACATGCTCATGAGGGCAAATGGAAGAGGGGTGAGTGCGTATGTGTGCTCTCATTTTATTTAAACTACAAGCAAAGGTCTGTGGTGGATTTTGGAGAGTAAATGAGCTCCGGAGACACTGCCAAGCACAGTTGCTAGTGGAACAACGTGGGAGGCAGCCTACGGTCGCATTGATACTACAGCAATCTGCCTCCTTAACTTAAAATGGCTCCCCCACACTATCTTCCGCAGTGTACTCTGTTTTAAAAAGGGATCCATTTCCACAGCAATGGCTTTCACAGACAGCACCTTCCAAGGGCAGGCTGTTGGAGTTCTTCCAGCATGCTTCATCTGAGCACTTCTGCTTTCGTTTTCGTCCCAGGATGGCTCTGTCCTGTGCAACACAGCTAACCAGGCTGCACTGTGAAATTTTCTGTGCTTCCCTATGCTCCAGGTCTGAGGATCTTAAAATCTTTGCTAAGGATGGAGGAAGGGAGACAGCACATGAAAGGGAGCTCCTGCCCTGGAAAACCAGGGGTTCCCCTCCTCCTGCTGATTTGTGTGGCAAGGGGGGCAACCTTTCTTGTGAAAGGCTTGCTGACTGGATGCTGGCCTTTTAAATCCAAACTCCTGAGCACTGACCGTGGGAAAACACCCAGCCTCAATGAGGAACAAAGAGCTAAGGTGCCTGCACTGGGCTGCATTTGCTGCTTTCAAGATGCAGACTTTTCTCTGCGGATATCTGCGGATCTCAGTCTTTTGCTGCCTGAGTGACTGATCCCTACAGAACTCTACAGCAGCAAGAGGACAGGGGCTCTGAAGCCCCCACCCAGGTGGCGCCTAAATTCTAGAGCATTGGACAGTGCTGCCTTGCCAGCATAATAGCTTCTCATCTCCAAGACCGGAGGGAAGGCAGGAAAGAATCGGGAAGTGAATGCTGAACCAAGATGGTAGCGTCTGGGAGTGTTTTCACAGCACCAGCCCAAGGTCACTAAATGAGACTGTAACCCCTTTTTAGGTCCAGTTCCCTGGGTATTTTACATAAATGTTAGGATTGATAACCTCCCAATATTTCTAACCATAGAGCAATGAGAAGGGCGGATGAAGTGGGGGTGGGAGGAGGAAATAACCAGGAATCTGCAGCCTTTACAGTCTTTCTTTCAATTCCTTTTCATTCACTGGCAAAATGTGCGTTGCCTAGGAAACCGCGTACATCTAGGCTACATAGATTAGGCTGTGGGGGTGGTGAACTGAACTTAAAGTGGCAAATGCAGGCTAGCTACGAGCAAAAATCCTGAGCTAAATGTCTCATGATTTCAACAGATGGATCAAAATACATTGTGCATTAAGAAAACAACACTTTCAGATTTTACTATGTATTTATGAAACGTCTCCTTTCTATCTGACTTCTTGAGTTACTTAAAACAATGACCTTTTGTGTACAATAAATGCACAGTTGAGGATTTGCCCTTAAAAATAATTTGACTAAAAACACATATCATTGTAACAGTTTGAGGTCCTCCCTCTATAAAACAAATGCTGGATTTGATTTTGTACAGAGATGCTTCTGCACCTGTCTCTTAAATGTTAATGCATCATTAAAACTAATTGGTGTGTAAGAGATATTGAATGAAATACATTGCCCTAGAGTCTTCATGCTTGATATGTGACAAAGAGAGAGGAATCTAATAAATAGGCAAAAAACAAATACTGGGGACCTGCCTAATTTTGCTTCCAAATAGCTCTTCCTTTGGGTTAAGCAAAACAAGGCTTTCTTTCCTTCTTTCTTTCTTTCTTCCTTCCTTCCTCCCTCCCTTTCTTTCTTTCTTTCTGTTTTTCCTTTCTTTTTTCTTTTTCTAAGTTCGCGGATGAATAGAAAGCCATTATGAAAAGAAGAGGCTGCTGTCAATATTTCACACACACACACACACACACACACACACACAAAACAGTTTGCTGCAAAAATTTACAATGTGCAACACCATAATCCCAATGACAAGTTGGATGGGAACAATGAGGCAAACCACACGAAAGAAAAGCTGATTTTGAACCAAAAAGCTGGATCCTCAGAGTCTTCCAGCTTTGAGGATTTCTAGTCACGTTGTTCCAAACCGCTTCCGCTACGAGAAATCTGAGAGAAACCGCTCTTTCATCTATATAATCGTAAACACGAGATTTTAGCCAGCTACTTTGCAAAGATCTGGCTGTGAAACAGAAGCTGAGCGCGGAATCCATTAGGTGAGAGAGGCAGGCTCAGGTTACCCAGTTTAGAGTTGAGCCCCCAGAGGCCCCTGAGCTCGGGATTGCTCCTCGACTGTAGCTAGGCGGGACCGCTGCACAGCGGCATATGCAATGGCAGTGCGGGTGACACCCTCTCTCTGTGTCACTTTCAGGGTAGCTCAACACCACCGCAGCCACCACCTCCAGGTCTACATCTGCAATAGCCTACTGGCTGTGCGTGTAGTCACTTTCCCTGAAAACCCGGGCGTCCGGGAGACTGTTGGAGCCCTGTCATTACCTCGTTGTGTGACCTTGGGAAGTATTCCGTCTTCGCGCTTCAATGTCTGTAGGGTGATTTGGTGGGAAAATCTGGGGTCAGGGTCTGGGTCCTTGGAAGCCTGCTAGTGGACATGTGGGTACACCTTCTGTTGTTCTGTCTCTCTTCTCAACCCCTCCCTGACCTGAGCACCCGCAGCCGTGTCTGGAGAACTCTGGCTATAGAGCTCCAGTCTGGGCACACTGGCAATCGCAGGCGGCAAGGCCTTTGTTCTGGTTGCTTCTCGCTGTACATTAGAACTGAGTTTAAAGCCCGTCCTACACTCCCCTACCCCTGCGGAAAGGAGAGGCGATGACAGCTTGCGGATGGTTCTAGCAGGCCCTCCCTCGTTCAACAGCTGCGAGCTCTACCCTATAGTGAGACCCTGAGTCACTTGGGCCTCTTTCCCCGGAGAATGAAAAGGGTCACATCACCTCCTAAACCACCTCCAACCTGGGGTAGCAGGGAACAGGCTCCGATACTCTCTTCGTTCTTCCCTCAGAAGAACGCAGGTTTATCTCACACACGCGCCCAGATAGTAACAAAGGAATCATTTTCTTCCTCGAATACCTAGAAAATGCGGGTTTGAAGGGAGTGTGGGTGCACCGCGTCTGCGCACGCGCCGCTGTTAGTGCGCCAGGGTCTGCGGTGGTCCCTGGCTAGCTCACGGTGCTGCAGTTTTTAGGCGTGTCCCCACTCTTCATCCGCAGTATCAAGGCTGGGACCTCGTGGTCGCTGCAAAGGAAGATAAGAAAGCTCTAGGCAATGACGGTTCTCAGATCCAACCCCCTTTCCTTACAACAGAGGAACCTAATGCTGAGAAGGACAGCGCCTGGCCAATTTTTAAATACTCAGTTGTGGAACACATCCCACGCTTTTGTGAACTCTTTGTTTTCCCGACAGGCCCGCCCCCAGAACTCCACCCTCAGTCTGCCCGCAGCACAGTTCAGGCAGCGCAGCCTGCCACACCCACTCCATCACTTGGGAGGAACAAAAGCCAATCACAGGGTGGAAGGAGTCCTTGGTATTAGGCTGAGTGCAGTATATTCTTGGAGTGGGTCAGGCAAGGCTGGGCTCAGAGGTCCTTCTTTACCCCTGAATGCTGCTACTGCAGCGAAGGAACAGAGTCAACAAAGACAAAGGCAAGGACAGCTGATGCTATGGGCGGAGAAGAACGCGCTCTGATGCCCTATAGTGTCCCAAGTCAGGATCTTTGGACCTTTGCTTTACCAATTACACTGGACTTCCTGGGATCACCTGTCTTTTTCTAAAATTCTATGTAATTGGCGTATGCGTTTGAACAGTCGTTGACCTTCAGGAATGAGGAAAGAGGCAGTACTTTCGACAGGTGCCTTAGCTAGGCAAAGCCTGCCCAGTGTTAGAAGAGGAATTGCTCGGGTAACGCCAAGTAGTTAGCTTAAATCCTGTGCGCACTCTCAACACCGGACTGCACCTGCTGGAAATGCCATCTCTTCCCTATCCATTACCAGCCCTCTCTCAATCCTTAGCCTATGGTACTAATCACCCCGCTTCGCCACACTCCGGCCGGATTCACGTTCCCAGTTCTCAGTTCCCCCAACTAGGCTTCCCCCTTCTCAAGTCCTAGACAATGATCACGCCCCAGCTTCTCCCAGGAACCCCCACCCCTCGCAAGGTCTTCACACCCGCGCTGATTGGCCACAAGCCCATAGTCCAGCCCCCTGGACCGTCCCTGGGGCTCAGAGCATTACGTCAACTCGGCCTGGAGAGCGCTAGCGAGAACGGGACTGGGGGGCTTTGGCTGGGGGGCGCGGTCTGTTTGGTCCGCCCCACCCTCCCTACATAAAAGATCGAGCCCACCCAGCCGTCGTCCTCAGCCCATCGTTCCGGAGTAAGTTTCAGGTGGCCCTGCAGTGGGTGTGGAAGGGGAGGACCATCAGACCCACTGACACACATTCAAGTCAGCAAGAAGCTTAAGAGGCACCATGAGAGAGATCGTGCACATCCAGGCGGGCCAGTGCGGCAACCAGATCGGTGCTAAGGTGGGCTCGCTGTTTAGGGGGTTGGGGAAGAACCGTAGCACAGCTCCCCCCGGGATACTCGGGCACCAGAGAGCAAGGTGGTCCTCGGTGAACCCAGGTCTCGTCAAGGGCGTACTTGACTTGCTTTGTGCAATCGGATGGGGCGTAGGCTCAAGGCGACCTTAAAGCTTGGGGATCTCATTCGATTTTCTCGGAATTGTTCGGAATTTGGGCTGCTCCTTCTTCCTTTTCTCTCCCTGATCACCACGCGTGCCTGAAGAAGGAGCGGGTGTGTCGGTGGGCGCGCCAGTCTTTGGGAGGGGCCGGGAAGCAAAGAGAATTGATTTTACTCGCTTGAACACCAGGCGAGCTGCGGGGGAGGGGAGGAGAGCGATTGTCTGGTTAGACGTGCTTTGAATTTAAAATATCCTCCTACAGTTCCCTGGCCTCACTCTCCCCGCCTGCCCCCTTTCCGCTCCTGGAGTCCCAGCGCGTTTGTCTCCGGCCGCCACTGGCGGCTGTGACCCGCAATCCCAGGCTTGGGCTGGTTTTTTCACCCCCACCCCCATCCCTACCTCCTGCCGAGAGCAGCTGTTCGCCTGAGAAACCGCCCAGTTTCAACTTTCTGATCTTGTACAATGTAAGCCCTAAGGCTGTGCCCGGGTCACGCCACTCATTAAAGCTTCTGTAACGTCGGGTTATTAAAACTGGGTGGGGGCTTCTCGTTGCGATTCGGGGTGGGGTCGTGCATAGCTAAATGCAGACTTTTTATGTCTCAGTTTTGGGAGGTCATCAGTGATGAGCATGGTATCGACCCCACTGGCAGTTACCATGGAGACAGTGATTTGCAGCTGGAAAGAATCAATGTCTACTACAATGAAGCCACTGGTAATTATTTTTAACACCCCATGTTCAATTTTGGCACCCCTATGCCCTGCTCTTATGTGGCTCTAGTAGAAGATGTCTACTTTAGGATGACCACTCCTGGGTGGGGTAGCCTCTTCCGTGCCAACCAAATCCTTTGGAAGCCTGGTCATAGGCCTTTCTTTGTTTGGGGGTAGCACCAATCAGAAAAGAGGTGGTACCAAGCCCTTCTCCGCAGAGATTACTGCCTGAAGGACTAAACCAGCTCTTGTTTCCCTGCAGGTAATAAATATGTACCTAGGGCCATCCTGGTGGACCTAGAGCCGGGCACAATGGACTCAGTCAGGTCTGGACCATTTGGGCAGATTTTCAGGCCAGACAACTTCGTGTTCGGTGAGTATGTAGATAGGCACAAGGTGCCAATTATAACTGGCATAAGGGGTGGAGAACTGTGATTGACAGATTGAGAGCATAAATAGCATCCAGGTGTGTGCTGGCTAAGCCTCAGTTTAGGCTTAGAGACAAATAGTTCATTGTTTAATGTCTATTGGTCATTTGGTGATAACTTGAAATAACTATATCTGACGGGTGATTAAAAAAAATACCCAATCGTGGTTGACTTAACCCTTCTTTGCTCTGACAGGCCAGAGTGGTGCAGGAAATAACTGGGCAAAGGGCCACTACACAGAGGGTGCTGAGCTGGTGGACTCCGTCCTGGATGTAGTGAGGAAGGAGTCTGAAAGCTGTGACTGTCTCCAGGGCTTCCAGCTGACCCACTCACTGGGGGGAGGCACAGGCTCAGGCATGGGGACCCTGCTCATCAGCAAGATCCGAGAGGAGTACCCAGACCGCATCATGAACACCTTCAGCGTCATGCCCTCACCCAAGGTCTCTGACACAGTGGTGGAGCCCTACAATGCCACCCTCTCCGTGCACCAGCTGGTGGAGAACACAGATGAAACCTACTGCATCGACAACGAGGCCCTGTATGACATCTGCTTCCGCACCCTCAAGCTGACCACACCCACATATGGCGACCTCAACCACCTGGTGTCAGCCACCATGAGCGGGGTGACCACCTGCCTGCGCTTCCCAGGCCAGCTGAATGCAGATCTGCGCAAGCTGGCTGTGAACATGGTGCCCTTCCCACGCCTGCACTTCTTCATGCCAGGCTTCGCACCTCTGACCAGCAGGGGCAGCCAGCAGTACCGGGCCCTGACAGTGCCTGAGCTCACTCAGCAGATGTTCGACTCCAAGAATATGATGGCCGCCTGTGACCCGCGCCATGGCCGCTACCTGACCGTGGCTGCCATCTTCCGGGGCCGCATGTCCATGAAGGAGGTGGACGAGCAGATGCTCAATGTGCAGAACAAGAACAGCAGCTACTTCGTGGAGTGGATCCCCAACAACGTCAAGACGGCTGTGTGTGACATCCCTCCCCGGGGCCTCAAGATGTCTGCCACCTTCATTGGCAACAGCACGGCCATCCAGGAGCTGTTCAAGCGCATCTCGGAGCAGTTCACTGCCATGTTCCGGCGCAAGGCCTTCCTGCACTGGTACACGGGCGAAGGCATGGACGAGATGGAGTTCACCGAGGCAGAGAGCAACATGAACGACCTGGTGTCTGAATACCAGCAGTACCAGGATGCCACTGCAGATGAGCAGGGCGAGTTCGAGGAGGAGGAGGGCGAGGATGAGGCTTGAGTTCCCCAGGCCAAGAAGGTTAGGGAAAGCTGAGAAGAAAGCAGGGGGAGGGGGGCTTATCCGTGAAAATACCTTGGCAGTTGAAGGAAGAAAGATGGTCTTAGGTTTGTGCTGGGTCTCTGGTGCTCTTCACTGTTGCCTGTCACTTTTTTTCTCTTTTTGTAATATTGATAACATCAATGTAACACTCGAGATCTTTCTGAACTCCTGTTGTAATGGCTAAAACCACATAAACCTTTGTGTCCTAATGGTGTCTTTTTTTCTTTCTCTTTAGTTAGTTCTTTATTATCAACCTAAATCCTCCTTTCTCAACACATAGTACTTTCTTCCGTTAGAAATGAATGAAAGCCCAGAGGCATCGCCTCTTTGGGTATGGCATGAGTTACTATATCTTGAACCAAGAATTACCTTACTCAATCCAACAGGAGAGAGCAGCCTAAAATTTAAAATGCCCTTTGGTACATGAGTCGTTTGCTGCAGGAGTGCACACAAAGTGTGTTTTCATGGAGATACCTTACCAGGCCTTTATTTTCTTTATAAAGTTTTATTTGAGCAGTTACTTAGAGGCACACAGCGCAGCATTTTAAGGAGAATAGAAAGTTTTCTCTCCTCCAGTGATTTTTTAATCCAGCCTTCCTCTCTGGAGGGTGTCATTATTAATAATGTTGATAATTGGTAATAATCCCCAAGTTATATCATTTTCATGGTGTTGAGAATCAAACCTGGTTCCTTCTTGCACACACTCAGCAAGCATTATACCACTGAGCCCAACAGCTGTGTTCAGGAAATGGGTATTCCCCATGTAGTTATGTTGTGTTTTATCTGGCCTGCTCTTTCTTACCAGTGGGCATTCGGGTCATTTAGACTTTTTTCATATAATGCTACAATGAAAAATTTCATGTCTGTATCATTGTACACACAAGAAAATTATTTCTATAAGTGGGATTTCCTACCTTTTTAAGTTAATGCAGCTATGGGCCCTCAGGAACATACGTTAGATATTTAACAGGTTCACTCTCAGGTTTTCCCAGCCATAGTGTCCACAGTTTTATAAATTTTGGACTAACCTTCATTTCAGTTTATTTGGAAATACGAATTTGGAGCGGTTGGGAAGTTTTCCTTTAAAAAGACAAACTGTAAGAATTTTCATAGTTTATTACACTCTCACCGCAAAGACCCGGGACCCGAACTGTGCCCTCAAGCTTGATATAGGCTGGAGTGAAAGGAGTTTTATGATTCTTCCACGGGAGTTACTATGGTTTCTCAAAAGGGCTCCACTATTCCACTCTAATCTGGGCCCGTCAGTTTCTCACTTGAGGATGAGAGGCAGACGATAAGTAGGAACCAAGTGTGCAGAGTTTATTTATCTGCTCCTCTAGAAAAGACAATGAGTCAAGAAAACCATGTTTAGACTTTCCTACTCTTAGATGAATTCAAACCTAGAAAAAATACTTTATAGCTGACCTTTTTATTTTTTTTCCTTCTGTATAGGTCTATTGTTTTAAAAGGAGGGCATACAGAATTTTTATTTTAATAAAAGGATGAAATCTATTTGGAAGCAGTTCCAAGGGGAAGTGTGAGCACTGTCATTTTGAATAGTGTTTGTTTTTTTTTTAAGTCCACCCCACTACTAGGCTCCATAAATGGAAAAGAGCAGCCGTTCATTCTATATGTATCAATCACAGACACCTGGCAGTGAGCAGGGTTAAGTGGGTCAGGACCTTTAGTTCCAACTTTCTATATTTAATGGAAAACCGGCAGGTGTCAGTCCTGCCTGAGCTGGTGTAAAGCTTCTAACAACCTCCTTGAAGCGTGGCATTGGTTTTAAACGCCCCGAACACTTGGGGCAGCTGCCAAAGTCCCCTGGGCCTGTCCTTGGTCAAGCATTTCTGACAACCTGTCAGACTCATGACAGGAACTTTGGGAAAGGGGATGAATGACTGCTGAGCACCTTGTGGCATTCTGGAAGCATCTCTCCTCCCTTGTAAGAAAAGGACAGGCGGGTGCCAGCCAGCTATCCCTTTGGCTGCACACAGAGTTCATGTTGGCACGATGGGTGGGTTGGATGCCAACCTGACCATTCAAGCAGATGCCCTGTTAACTCAAAGATGAGAAAAATGTTCAGACCCTTGGATTAAGAGATACTATTTTTCAAACACTAGTTTCCTTTGGGAGGTGGCCATTGTGTAATGGGATCTGGTGTGTGTGCGTGTGGGGGGGGCATTGGTGGTGAGATTGGTGGTGGTAGCAGTGGTTGTTTCAGTTCTGATAGTGTTCCGTGCCTCGCTAGTGTGCCTTGCAGAGGGTATTCACTTTCTGCTGCAAGGTCTAGAGGTTGGGATTAAGAATGGGGAATTTCAGTTATGTTGAGGCTAGAAACCAAACTCTCAGAGGGCTCCACATTGGCCTACCCAGCTACCTCCACCTAAGGAGCGCTAAGGTTTTGTTAGACTAATAACAGTTTGAGTTAAAATCTTTGCTTTTTCTGTGTAGTTCACTTCAAAGGAAAACCTGAAGACGAGTTTGGCTTGATTCTGCTGAAATGTCCCTAACGTGCACATGTGCTAATGCAATTATATTTGCAAGAGAATTTTTTAATTATTTTATTTTATTTTGGTTTTCAAGACAGATTTTCTCTGTCTAACAGTCCTGGAGAGCTTGCTTTGTAGACCAGACTAGCCCTGAACTCACAGAAATCCATCTGCCTCTGCCTCCCAAGTGTTGGGATTAAAGGATTCTCTTGCACTGCCAGTGCGGGAGAAATGTTTTCTCAGAATCCAACAGTGAAAATTAGTGGCAGTTGGGGAAAGCTAGGGAGCATGAGTGACCCCAAAACAACGACCTCAGGTAAGACTCCCCTCAGGGAGCCCTTCCACCCGGCCTGGTGTCCTAGTTAGCTTCCCACCTTTCTGCTAGGGAGAGCTGCATGACAGCTCGCAGAAGGGCGATTTCCTCTGAGTGTGTCAGCAGTTTACTTGTATTCTAAAGGCTCTTCAAAGTCGAGTCCTGTATTCCCCGGGAATCAGATTCCCTCTTGCCTCTGCTTCCTAACTGCCCTCTCTGTTAGTGTCTTTTGAGATATTCTGATTGTCTCATACAAAAATTATGTCAGGGCGGTTCAGTCTATTTCACATCATTTCTTCTTTAAATGTTAAACCATAAAGAAACGAGCACTGAAAAGAGTACAGGTGTTGTAGCCGCCGACCTACTTTCTGAGTATAACGGCCACTGCCATCTCAGTCAGCAACTGTGACTAACAGGGTGGGGCCTGTTGAGGTTCTCAGAAAAGGAGCGGGATCTTTACACTCTCACCTAGATCCTCGTCACTTTGTCTTCCATTCTCCTGGCTGGATGTATTCCTGCACTCACTGGTTCATCAAGAGAGACTTCACAAGCAGGTTCCTAGAGGCTGTCTGCCCAGCAAGGTCATGGACACTGTGTACCTCTCCCCATATGCCCTGAGCTATGCATCCCTTTATCTGATATTCATAATTTATCATTTCTTTTTATAATAAATCAGCAGATGGAAGTGCTTCCCTGAGCTCTACCTTGCTCTAGGAAATTCTGAAGAGAGGACAATGAAAACCACAATTTACAGTTGTTGGTCAGAAGTATAATTGATTGGTGCTGGCATTTGCAGTGTGAGGCAGACTTATGGATCACAGTCCTACAATTCTGTGAAATGATGCTGCCTCCAGGAAGTTAGTGTCATTTCTGGGTTGAATTAGTAGATACTCACGTCATATCTACTGTAGAAATGGCTTGCTTTGGTGAGGAGAAATCTCAAGTTTGGAGGTATAATATTCTGTATTGAGAGTAGAGGGAAAGCCATCGTTCCACAGAATAATATAAATAGGTCTTTTAGGTTTATGGAGAGCAAGCACTAGGAAAGCAAAGAAGCTTATGAAGTATTTTCTGTTGAAAAGAAGCCTCATTTTCTAAAGCAACTGAAGACAAAATTCAAAACTTCTTGACCTACATTTCTGGTGTGACCGGGAGTATCTGGTTGTACAGTATTTAGGGAGTGTAGCTGTAGACATTGTCCATTTCCGGATCCAAACATTTCTTCCTCTTATCTTGAGGCCTTCCTAATTTTAAGCTAGTAGATAGAACATATCCATGACTTACAGAGAACTTGCTTCAATAATCTGCCGTGAAATGCTCATATCGGGTCATGCTGGTGACAAACATTTAACAGCTAAAATGATGGTTTTTGGTTTTTGTTTTGTTTTTTTTTCTTTCCAGCACAAACATGTTTGCTGTCACTTATGTATCAGGTAACCAAGGAGAAGGAATCTACTCTAATGGATTTGGTGATAAGGGAAGGCACACAGTACACACACACACACACACACACACACACACACACACATGCATAGAGTCTCTGTGGCCACATGAAAGGTGTTCCCAGGAAATTGATTGAGTACAGGAACTAACTAACATAAGGCAAAGGGTCGGAGAGGGAGTGGGAAAGAGTATGTGGGATGTCCGTGGGCAGAGTCGGTGGTTAATATCTAGCAGGCCAGTTGAGACATGTGAGCCTGTGGAAGTCAAGACAGGAAGACACAGTCAACATCCAGCGGCTACGTTATTCATAGATTCAGCTCTGAGGAACAGACTCTCCCTGAAGAAGATAGAATCTAGCAAGCTGCTTTTCAACTCCAGAGCTTCTTTCAGTTCCCTGACTGCACAGGTGTGTGGCACCATTTGAATGTGGTTTGTTTCCAACAGTAATCGCACGGGGACTTCATTCCGCTATGTAATGATGGTAAAGCGGTGTGACTTTGAAGAATGGGCACCATCCTGACAAAGTGTTAATGTGGCTCTCTGTGGACAGGTTCTCTCCTGGCAGTGGGTGACACGAGACTGTACCTGCTCCTTTCTCTCCCTCGATGGCTCTTTTGTGCCTGCTGTGTTGTAACATAGCCATGACCCTCAACAGAGCCCAGAAAGTGCTAATGTTACAAACTTGGAAAAAGTGTGAGTAAAAGGAGCCTCTGTCCTTTATAAAGAATAAGATTTGGAGATTTTATTATAACAACACAAAACAGAACAGCACAACATAGTTTTAGCATCTCACACTTTCACACGGTGCAAAGACAATTCACACTTAGCACCCACTGTGTGTGCCAGGCTTATTACCATTTAGTCTGTACTGTAGAGTGGAGACAGAGCTCAGTTGTCATTGATGGATTTGGGAGACCTTTAACATATCACTTCAGCCTCGTGAATCCCCGTATAAAACAATTCATAAAATCTGTCCTGAGGTTCAGATGATGCTAATGTACATAGAAATAAGAAAGCAGGCATGGCCAGTATTTGTAGATATGTGTTCCCTGCTCTATTTTAATGTCACTTAGATTTTCCAATAACATTTAGTTCAGGTACTATTGTGAAATTAATTTTAAACCTGCTTCTAAAGGAAGAAGGGAGATGATTGGCTCACATTGTTGAAAAGCCCAGAAACAGACCTTTCACAGCAAGGTTGAGAGTCTAGACACGTATATCCCATGATAGCTATAAATGCAGACCAATGCAAAACCATAAACTTTCCCAAGACATCATGAGATGACTTTCTTGGTAACCTGATTGTGCAATTCTTAGGCGTGAACTTTGCAGATGACAATTCGTGTGACAACGTCAAAAGTTGGGTGTGCCTGGACTGGATTTGCATTGTGCCCCTGGAACCTGCTCTCCCCTGCTCACCTCTGGCTCCACATTCCTTGTCTCCCTGCTGCTCTTTGCAAGGATCTCCCAAGTGGTGACCACTTGAGGCTCCTATCACCCCACTGCTACAGAGAAGGAGCCAGGCTGGCTATGGACCTGCATCAGGTGCCCATCCCTGACAGCGATCGATCAGTTTGTTCTCTTCTTAGGAGGATGAAGAGGGGCCAGAGGAGTGGGTAATCTTGGCAGCCAGGGAATTAACTTAAGCAACTCGCTCCAGAATCATTAAGTTGTCAGTAAAGGGCACAGACACTTTGGTTTTCTGACTCGGATATGCTTGAGGTTTGCATCTAAGACCCAAAAGGGATCACAGCGGTTTCAAAAAGCTACCCGGAACAGATGCTCAGCATGGGGATCTGGTCCAGAGATATGCAAACCTTCAAGGTTCCAGTTTGTAAACAGGCTTAAATCTATATTCGGGGGGGCTTGAGACCATTTGACACATTCCTTACCTTGCTATCTTTTCCCAATCTCTGTTTTTTTTTAAAGATTTATTTATTATGTATACCGTATTCTGCCTGCATGTGTACCTGCACCCCAGAAGAGGGCACCAGATTTCATTATAGATGGTTGTGAGCCACCATGTGGTTCCTGGGAATTGAACTCAAGAACCTCTGGAAGAAGAGTCAGTGCTCTTAACTGCTGAGCCATCTCTCCAGCACCTCCGATCTCTGTTTTAGTCCTAACCTAGAAGCCGAGAAGCAGTGCTCCTGTTACAAACTTCACCTCCAGAAGAAAATGCTGCACTTCCCCAGTGTGCTGTCTCAGATCTGAGTGTCTCTCCAAAGTCCCCAGATCATGGAGTTATCGGAAGGTAGTGGAAACTTCCAGGTAAAGCCTAGTGGGAGGTCTTCTGGTCAATGGGGAAATGCCCTCAAAAGGGATTCTGAGGGCTGGGAAGATGACACAACTGTTAGGAACACTAGATATTCTTCCAGAGGACCCAGGTTCCATTCCTAGTACCCATGCTGTGGTTCACAACCATTTGTAACTTCAGTTCCAGGAAATGGAATCAATGCCCTCTCCTGGCTTCCTTGGGTACTAGGAATGCACATAATACATAGATATAGAAGCAGGGAAAACGCCTCTACACCTAAGATACTGGTTTTTAAAGACGGGAGGGTAGAATTCTAGGACCCTGTTCTTCCTCTTTACTTCCTAGTCACAAGGAGAATGGTATCACTCTACAGTATGCGCCTTCTGTGATAAACTGCTTTACGATAGGAGCAAAATTAAGGGGCTCAAACATGAGCCCAAGTGAACCCTTCTCCCTCTCTCCTTTTGAGACAGAATCTCACTGTGCAGTATCCCCAAACTAGCTTCAAACTCTGCTCTTCCGACCTTCACATCCTGAAACCTCAGGCATGTGCCTGCACAAACCTTCCCTTATTCTAAGCATATTATCCCAGACATTTCTCTCAGTCCTGGGAAGCTGATTAACACATCCATCCCTCACTTCACTTTGTCATTCTCTCTTCCCAGAATACACGGCGTGTCTTCTTTCCAAGGGTTCCTTAGCTGTGTGTGTATGTATGTATATGTGTGTGTGTGTGTGTGTGTGTACGTGTGTTAAAGGATGTGCTCACATGCCTTCGTTAGCATGTTTGTGTACATGTGCATGGAGGCCAGAGGTCAGCATTGGGTCTTCTTTAATCACTTCTGTGGTAGTTTGAAAGAAAATGGTCCCCAAAGGGATTGGCACTATTAGGAAATATGGAGTAGGTGTGGCCTAACTGAAGGAAGTGTCACTCTGGGGGTGGACTTTGAGTCTCCTTTCCTCAAACTACACCCAGCATGGAACACAGTTCACTTCCTGTTGCCTGTAGATCAAGATATAGAACTCTCTAGATACATCTCCTCCTCTAATCCCAAGTCTGCCTGCATACTGCTGTGCTTCCCACTATAATGATAACGGACTAAACCTCTGAAACCATAAGCAACTCCAATTAAATGTTTTCCTTTATAAGAGTTGCCATGGTTATGGTGTCTCTTCACAGCAATAGAAACCTGAAGACAACTTCGCTTCTTATGTTTTGAAAAAGGGTCTCTCAGACTCTGCAATACTGGCTAGCCAGCTCCTGTCTCCTCCTCCCCAGTGCTGGCAGCTACAGCCACCATTTCTTCCTCTGTCTCCCATTTCGACGTTCTTGAATGTAGAACACATTTACATTAGCAGCGTTGTGGCCCTTGTCCTCACTTTCACCATCTCTACATACATGCATACATACATACATACATACAATACATACATGGATAGAAACCCGGACCTCTCACAAGTTGGGCAAATATTCTACCACTTAGACACATCTCCAGCTCTGTAGCTCATTTTTAAATGAAATAAGTTTTCCTACTATTTAGGAAGAAAAAGTAAGCTCCCCCACCCCAGTTCAAAACCAACACGGCGCTATAGCTCCCCCTTCTGTTGTTTCCATAAAACAATTTAAAACCATTCTTTGTATTTGTCTATTAATTTAGTGCACGCTGGGTGGGGGTGGTACACCTGGAGGTTATAGGACAGCTGTCAAGAGTCTGTTCTTTCCTTCCCCGTGTGAGTTCCTGCCATGGAGCTCAGATAGTTCAGCTTGGCAGCAAGTGCCTCTACCCACTGAGTCATCTTGCCAGCCTTTTGTTTATTTTTAATTGCCTGTTTGGGAGCTGTGCACCGGTGCTCCCACCAACACTCCTACAGAATCCTCCTCTTTTCTTCACTGCTGCTAGTTCTCGGTGGTCATGGAAACGGCTGCTGGCATTTTCTTCCATCCTCATCGTCATCCCCATCCTAGAGGGGCATTTGGATTGCTTGTCTTGAGCATTTAGAGTTTGTTTCTTGCTGGGCATGATGGCTCATGTGTTTAAACTCAGAGTTTTAGAGGCAGATAGATCTCTGAGAGTTTCAGCTTGAGCTACACTGTGAGACCCTGTCTCAAAAAAATAATTCAATATAAAAGTTACAAAAATAGAATTTGCTTTTTGGCCTGTTTGGTAGGTGGGGGAGGTGAGGGAGACAGGTTAAGGGAGAACTGAAACTTGTGACCCCCAGCCATTCATTCTCTCTGCATCTTCCAGATCAGCCCACTTCTAAAGTCTCTTGTCTCTTGTGGTTCCAACAGCCACGCTTGGGTCTCACTAGCCTTCTACTTTCAATTTTACTTTGACACAGTGCTAGTGAAATGAATGTGGATAAATACACTCTGACCTGCAGAAAGTGTCCAAGCTAAGCCAGGGAAGCAAACACAAGCACATCCAAGCACCACGAGGAAAGCGCGAGGGAAGCCCAAAGAAGATATGGACTGCCTCGCGCGCGGGTTCTTTGTGCGTGTGGCTTTCCTAGAGGAAACTGCACCCATTGTCGCCCGGGTGGGAAGGTCTGAGGGGCTTGCACATTAGCCAGAGGCAATCTCTTGAAGGAAGATGAATTAAACAGTGGCCCCTGAAACATCAGGACATGCTGTCACAGCCAACGAAACCAGGTGACAGGGACTGTCTCTACTGAGGCCATACCCTGCCGACCCCATTTTTTTTCTATTTTCTTTTTTTCTGGTGGTATGGGTACACACAGGACTTCATGCATCTGTTCCACCACTGGGCTGTATCTCCTTTATCTTTCGTTGGTTTTGCTTCCCCTTAGAAACCTTGGCAGGCCTCTGGGAGGACATAGTGGCTGCTTCCTGGCGCAGATTACAGCGCTGGATTCTTCTGTTGAAAGAGGGATCCGGCAGAAATTTTGCATGTTCGACCTGTGACATTGGCCATCCCGCTCTGTGCATGACACTCACATAGCCATGCTTCCTTGTCTGGATAAAGACCCAGGGTGCTGATGTGTGTGCTACCTGGAGAGAGGCGGGCCCAACTTTCTCCAAGCAGGTTTTGTGGGCAGAACTTTACTACGGAGCACCAACATATGGGTATTGTGTCTGTATATTGTAAAGCTATTTTATTTTGTGTGTCAAATACTATGTCCAGTCATTCAAGGGTTCAAAAAGACAGAAGACAGATTCTCTCTAGGACTTGCAGCCTTTTCTCAATCCACACCACTGCACCTTCTTACTGAGCCCAAGGCTCAGAAGCAACCTTGAAATCAGCAGGTGGAAGAGAGAAAGGCTGGAATCAAAGATCTTCCCCTAAATCGGCCTCAGAGGGAGTCACGCTGACAGTAAACACAGCCTGGAAGTATTGACTCACAGGGAAAGAGGTGGATGGAGGGAGGGTTGCCAGGTTCCCAGGGCCCATGTCCACCCTTCTGAACTTCCAGCAATCCTGGCCCAGCTCGACAACGTATGCCCAGAATTTGGTAATTGCTGTGAGACCACACTGCTGCTGAGCCCAGCTCCTCACCCAGGTCGGGTGAGTCACTCTGCGAGTCAGTTCCAGAAGATAAGATTAGAAACTTTCTCAAAGAAGCTGGACATGAAAAAGCTAATCTCAGTAACGTCCCAGCCACAAGTTTCTCCTACCAACCCAACTCTCCTACAGATCAGCATAACATTCCCAGTTCCCATAGTTCTAACACTTCTTCCTGCCACCCTTTAAATGATTTCCGAAGTGGTGTGGGAGCAGAGAATCATAGTGAAACTGGAATGGCCCCTGGCCCCTTCCTTTCTTTTACCTCTAGGCACAGTCCTAGGATGGACTCCTGGCCTTGGGCTCTCCAGAGACTTTTGTTTTTACCTGTTCTTCTCAAGCTGGCTATGATGTCAGATTTGGGTGTTCAACTCTGACTTTGGAAAGTTAAAACCCTTCCTCCCTTTCTCTCTCTCCCCCCCCCTCTCTCTCTCAGTCTCTGTGTGTGGTTTGTTGGTCTGTGTGCACGTATGCACAGGTGCACTTACTTACACAAGCTCACGTGGAGGTCAGATTGCTATAGGATGTCTTCCTCAATCTTTTCTCCACCCTATTTTTTTGAGACAGGGTTTCTCAGTGAACCCATACCTCACGGTTTCAGCTAGACCAGTTGGTTAGCAGTCTCTCAAGAGCTGCTACTCTCCAGCCTGTCTGTCTCTATCCTCCAGCCCTGGAGTTGCAGACCTGCCTGACTTTTGTGTGGGTTCTGGGGTTCTGAACTCAAGTCTTCCTGTTTTCACTCCGTCCTAGCTTTAGCCCTGTTGCTGCGATAGATGCCCTGACCAAAGTAACTAAAGGGAGAAAGGGTTCATCTTAGCTCACAATTCTAGTGATAGTGCATCACTGTGGGGAAGTCACAGTGGTAAGAGCTCGAGGCGATGGGAGCATCGTGGCTCATGCATAGCCAAGAAACAGGAATAAATTAATGTATGCTTGCACTGATTAGTTTGCTTCACTTTTACAGTCAAGAACTCAAACTAGGAAATGGGGCCAGACACTTAGATTAGGTTGTCCCAAATTAATTACTGCTACCAATCCCTACCCTCACACATAGATATGTCCACATGCCAACTTTCTTGTTTCCTTCTACTGCTGCAACAAATACCATGATCAAAAGCACCTTAAAGAAGGAAAGGTCTAATTGTGGCTTCCAGCTGACAGTGGCAGGAACTCGAAGCAGAAGCTGTAGAGGAGTACTGTGTACTGGTTCACCCCCAAACAATGCTTAGCCAGCTCTTTCTGTTACATCCCAAGACCATCTGCCCAGAGAATGGTGCCATCCACAGTCAGAAAGGCCTCTGTGTCAATTAACAATCAAGACAACTGCACGCAGACACACCCACAGGCGTGTGATAATTCCTAGCAGAGACTCTTCAAATGGCCAAGGCTGTGTCAAGTACACACAGTTCATGCTAACTAGGTCCCCAACTGAATCCAGACAATTTTTTTACCGAGCCCTCCCTTCCGCAGACGTCTCTACATTTGCGTCGAGCTGACAACACTACCACACACAACCAACACTTTATCCATTGAGAAATCTACACACCCTCCGCCCTCCTAACAGATCTTCCACTGCCTCTGCACTGGCCGGCTCTCCGGCACTGAGACAAAATACCCGAGGTGATTGGTTAAAAGGAGGACACATGATTTGAGCTCATGGTTTCAGTACACAGTCCTGTTGCTTTGGTAACTGCGGCAACACAGCAAGCACATCCTGGCCAGAGCGTGTGGTGAAGGAAATGAATTCACCTCATGGTGGCTGGGAAGCAGAAAGAGGTGGGGGAAGCCAGAGGCCCAGTGTCCACTTCAAGCATGTGGCCTGTATTAGACAAAGGTTCTTTAGAGGAATGGGTTAGACAGAGTGTAAACACACACATACGCACACATGCACACATGCACACATGTACACACACACAGCTTACATAATAAGGCTTGGGTGACCTGACAAAGGCTGCCTGCATGTCGGAGAGGCTGTGAAACCTGTAACTGCTCAGAGCATGAAGCTGGATCCCACAACAATTCTTTTCTGGAGCCAGAGGTTTAGTTTCCTGGTGAGTCACTGGTATTCATTCCACAATGGAAGGCCAAAGAAGTCGGAGACTAATGTCAGTGAAAGGTGGTGATGGTGGTGGCAGAAGCAGCAGCACTTTTGGAGTCCTCAGCAAGAAGCAAAGGCAGGAGAAACTTGCTTTTTCCTCAGATCTTGTATCTGGGCTGCCTAACACAAGGTGTCTCCCACACTGAAGGGGAGCATCCCCCCTAAACACAACTCTGGAAATGCCCTCAACAGACATTTCTGGAGGCCTTGTCTCCTAAGATTTTCAGATCCAGGAAAGTTGACAAACAAGAGTCATCACAGCCCCAAAGGCCTAACCTCTTCTGTTAAGGTCCCTCATCCAGCTGGGACAGTCCAGATCCAAACTGCAGCATGCTGTCCCGGAAGTCTCCATGGCCCCAACCAAACATTTCTTGCCTCTCTCTTCCCCATATCAGTCTCCCTCAAACACTAATCATAAAGGAGGGAGAAGGGGGCTCTTTTGCTAGTGTTTTGTGAAATACTCAGAGCATCAAGTAGCTATACCTTCTCACTTTCAAGCTGTGTGACTTTGAAAAATTTATTCAACCTCTCTGGGGTTTCATTTCCTCATCTATAAAATGCAGACGATCATAGCACAAATCATCCCAAGGCTGAACACAAGCCATCAGTGTATGATATTGTCATGGCTTGTCCTTGGTGATGACGTGAACGGCATTGCAGAAGCAGTCCTACCCCGAAGTAGAAGGCACACCTCGGCCTATCTCTCTTCTAGCATCATGGCCAACACACAGGTCAGAGAACAGGAACAAATCGATGATGCCATGCTGTAACCGGGTGACCAGGAGGCATGAGTCACATATTGGGCACTCTCCAGAGCAGTGGGTTGAATCGTATGGAATTGCAGAATTTGTGCAGAAAACCATAGGTTCCTGTCAGGGGACCTCAGGATCCGTCTTGAGCAAAGGAAATGGAGAGTACTGGTTTCCCAGCCCCTTGAACCTCTAACTCCTTTCTCTTGTTCTTCACTCTCAGGATGATTCATGACCCTGGGCAGAGTTTCGGAGTCCACATTTGGTTCCTCAAAACTTGGCAACACCCTGCTTATCACCTGGGGTCTCCCCAAAATGCAGGTTCTGTCCCAATGGTTCTGGGGAGTGGCCAGCTTTTCGAGGCAAGCTTTTCGAGGCAGGAGCTGTCACTGCACCCTGAAAAGGGACTCTTGGATGTCACGGCAGCTGACTCATTGCAGCTCCAGAGAGCCCAGTGAATTCTTCTTGCAACATTAGCAGGCCAAGGCAAAATTAAGAAAGTCGCTGCAGGGCAGCAGTACCAGTCAAGCTCCCTGCCCTTCTTGTCTCGATGGTCTCAGATGCAACACTTTTTATTGTCTGCCCTTTAAGTCCACGAAGAATTCTTTTCTTCTTGTCCTGCTTCACTGAGCGTGCATTCAGCCATATTTATTGACGTCTGCCATGTGACATATACAGCATGTGGGGAAACCTCAGTCTATGATTTGTACTGTTGTCAGTTTGTGAAGACGCCAAGGGGCAAAGTGCAAGTCCCCAGTGTGGTGGCTTTGTGGGCTTGTTTTGCCTCGGTATATCTGGTGCTGGCCTTTAAACTCAGGCCAGGTCCTTGTACATGTGAAGTGCTGCTCTACCACTAGGTCACACCCTTAGACCTTAGCGTGATGGTTAATATTTTCTGAAAGTGAACAGATTCCACGGATAACTCAGCCCATGCTTCCCAGTGCTCCTTCCGTAAATGCCAGCTGACCTGTCTCCAAGCCGCAGCCCTTACCTTCCCTCTGACTTATGCCTCCGTTTGCCACTTATCACCACGTTGATGTTCCCACAGGCCTTCCAGAGGCTTTGGGGGACTCTGACGGATTTCCCAGGCCAGCCTGTGTTCTGACAGTTTTACATAGACATTCTACCTGCTTCTTCCTCCATGTAACCCAAGCTTTCCCAAGGGCAGAACCTTCTCTCCATCATTCCCCACCAGCACATTTTTTTGCTGCGCTGCGTTTTGCTCCGAGAGCTATGTCACCTGGTTGGAACGCCTGCTTGCAGGTTTGGTTTTCTCATCTGAGATGACTGTGGATTTGGTCGGCCTCCAAATAATTAGCCCTGGCTCCTCAGCAGCTGGCGAAGGGCTGGGTCACAGACTGCTGAGGAATGAGAAATGTTTGGGGTGAACGGACGTCATCTGTGGTATGTAACATGACAGGCCAGCTGTCGGACAGCATGGACAAGAACTGTGAAAGGGAGGGGTGAGGAGAACTTCAGGGGGGCAAGTGAAGGATCGGGGGCACGCCAACAGTGCCTATCAAGAGCCAGGCTCCTCTCAGGAAGTGAGTTGTCAAGAATTTTAGATCTACTTCCACAATGAAAATCTCTCTTTTGGGCATAACGAAGTTAGATGGAAAGCCAAGCTTCTTGCTGCTTCTCAAACCAGTTCAAGCTTGCTTCAGTAAGGTTTGCAGTAGCCAAGATTGCAAATCTGATGACTGTTGTGGCCATTTCACTTCTATGTCCAAACCCATTCTCCTCCTCTGCGTGTGTGGGTAGGGAAAGAAAGAGAGAAAGAGAGAGAGAGAGAGAGAGAGAGAGAGAGAGGAAGAGAGAGGGAGAGCGAGGGAGGGAGGGAGGGAGGGAAGGAGGTAGAGAAACTGACCAAGTGTCATACTCTATCCTTCTCCACCTTATGTTTTGAATCAGGGTCCACCCTGAACATGGAACGCGTTGTTTTGTCTAGACCAGAAGCCCCAGGACCCTCTTGTCTGCCTTCCCGACTGCTGCCTGCTCCCAGGGATAGTTTGAAGGTCACACTGTCACCACACCCAGCGTTTGTGCTGCTACTGAGGGTCTGGACTCCAGTCCTCCTGTGGCAGGTACTTAACCCACTACGTCCCCCACCAGTCCCATTCTTCCCTTTTGTGAGAAAAGGCTTTTGGAATAAATTTGGTTTTCTTGTTCTCTTAAAATATTCCACACACAAAAACAGACTCAGTAGACTTACTGTACAAGCACAAGACCTGAGTTTGGATCCGTACCACCCAGGTAAAAGGCCAGGCATGGTGAAGCAGCCTATAACCTCAGTGCTGGGGACATGGAAAAGAGAGGATCCCTGGGGTTCACTGGCAGCCAAGCTAGCCAAAATGTTGAACTCCAGGTCCTGTGAAAGACCTTGTCTCCAAAAATAAGGTAGAGCTCGATTGAGCTGCACATTCAGTGTTGACCTCTGACCTCCACACACAATACATCATATACACATTATATGTTACATACATATCATACACACATCATACACACACATTACATATTACATACACTTCACACACACATTGTATATATACATTGTACATTATATACACATTGAACACCCAAACCATACTTACACCATCAATAACAAAAAACAATGCTATTTTTCCACATCATAAAATCGAATCAGCAAAAATGTAACATAAAGAAAGTTTGAAATAATCAACATTGCAGAGAAAAATTGCAAATTCCCATAAACTTGCCTTTTCTGGTTAGAATTAAGAAGGGATAAGTATGTTGTGGGATCTGGTGGGTAGTATTGGGGGAAAGTCAGACAATTACATGGACTTTGAGTATTTTTATAAAAGATTTATTTTCATTATTCTCCTTATTTGTGGTGTGTGTGTGTGTGTGTGTATGTGTAAATACAGTGCCCATGGAGACCAGAAGAGAAAGTCAGATTCCCTAGAGCTGGAATTATAGGCGGTTAGGAACTTGAATCTTCTTCAAAGGCAGTACATATTTTTAATGTGTGAGCCCTCAACTTTGAGCATTTTTGTATCGTGTTGATTTTATAATAATGATGCCTGAAATAGTTACTTTTTAATTTTTCAGTCTCTCCATGTATACAACCCACCACCCATTTGGGTCCTTGGCTCTTTATTTCCTTTGATGCTCAACCCTGGACCACTTTGGCTGCCCATGTCTGAATGGACACATTGGATGACAGTTCTAATTTTGAACAGAGTAATAACCTGATAAAATTCAGGCATCATAAGTTCATCATGCCAATTCTAAAATCTGAATCTTTTTGAGTGTCCCTAAGAGGGAATTTCTACACCAGAAAAGTTTGTTTCATGCCTAAGATTATTTTAAAACATTCTTAAAAGTTACCTTCAGCTTCTGTATATAAGGTGTATATGTAGCATAAATGAATTTCATAAATAGACACAAGCCCCCTGTTTAAGATATTAAATTAACATACAGGAAAATATTCTCAAATTATATTGTCTGAAATCTAAAACATAACTGGTCCCACACATTTGGATAAGGAGGGCCTTTTATAATGACAGGAACCCTATCACTGGGGATTCCAGTTTCATGACATGACCACCCAAGGCCTCATCTCCTAAAGACATCACTTTAAGGATTAGTATTTGAACAAATGGATTTCTCAGGGACGCAACAGTCTATAGGAATAAATGTCTTGCTTAGGATTTCCTAGCCAGGGACAAAAACTGGCTTAATCCACTTTCTAGGTCATACTGAATCATCTTGGGTGGCAGCACAAAGCCAGCACATTCCAGTTAGTGCTTCATTTACATAACGTCATTGCTGACTTCCAGGGTGGCCAAGTAAAGGAAAGGTGAGACCCGGCAGAGCCCGTGATGCAGGTGGTGTTATGCAACGTGGAAACACGTGGAAGGAAAGTGACCCGAGGAAGGTATCCGGGCTCAATGTCACAACCCCTGAGGCCTACAGGCTGACAGCGTGTGAAGACTGACTTGACCCTTCTGTCCTTTCTCCTTGTGTGACCAAGTCTTTAGGATAGTGCCTAAATTATGGGTCAAGACAAGAAAGAATTTGTAACTCCCCATTCTGATCAGAAAAGATGATAAAGTCAGGGTCAAAGTTGTTAGGCCTTGAAGTGAAGTCTGTGGTCCAGAAGTTAGCTGAAGTGTCCAGGGTCCCAGTTTGGTGTGGGAAGTCCTTCTGTCTATATTTTGCTTTAATTGGTTAATAAATAAAGCTGTTTCGGCCAGTGGCTTAGCAGTATAAGGCAAGGTGGGAGTTCCAAGCAGACAGAAAAGGAGAGAGTAGGCGGAGTCATGAGTCATGTAGCCCAGCTGGAGACAGATGTGGGGGATGAAACTTCCCCCGTAAGCCACGGCCACATGACCATGCACAGATTAATGGAGATGGGTTAATTTAGGATATAAGAGTTAGCTAGAAATACACCTAAGCTATTGGTCAAACAGTATTGCAATTTATATAATTTCTGTGTGATTATTTTGAGTCTGGGTGGTCGGGCAGCCTCCACAACACCAGTTTTCAGTAGCCCCTGAGGTCCTGGGGGGTTTCCCAAGGTCACCAGTCATGTTGGCAGTTCTACAGTCAATGAGAGGACAGTGGTGAGGCTCTTACAATGTAATCAGTCAATTGGTGGAGGTGGTGGTGTGTGTGCGTGTCCCTCTCTTTCTCTGCACACTGATGCATATTTGCCACTTCCCGGGCTCATCATTCTGTGGTAGGACTTGAGTTTTAGTCTAGCTTCTTTGTTTAGCCTAAGGAATTTTCTTAGGTTTCCTGAGACTCAGGAAGCTGATAATAAAGTTTTTCACTTCCCTTGAGAGTCCTCATCTCACTTTCACTCTGAGGCCTCTTCTGCAGGGATGGAGGGTTCTGGCTCAGGACTTCAGCTTCTCTAGATGTCACCTGCACTGTCTAGGAGAAGTCAGATGACCCATCATTCCCCGTGTGCAGCACAGCTTCTTCTGTGCCTTCTTTAAGGATTAACATCCAGCGTTGTGATTATGTTGTATCTTGTTCATTTGTCTCTGTTCATCTTGCTGCAGTTGGATGAGCTTGTTTGTTTAATGTATGAATTGATAGTTTCATCAAACTAGAAAAAAATTGAGATCATTTTCTAAAATGACTAGCCCTCTTTATTCTCTTTCCTCCTGGGGTTTTAATTGTGTGCATGTTTGCTGTCTTTGTACAATGAACTGAAGGTCTGATCATTTCTTAGCGCCTTGTGTCTTCCTCCTGTGACTAGTTTGATGGTTTCTATTGCCATATCTTCAGATTGACTGCTTTTCTTCTCCTGTGCCTGGTCCTATTAAGATGCGCTAGTAAAATTTCCATCTCAGTTGCTATTTTTATTTCGTTTTATTTCCAAATAAGATATAATTCACATGTCACAATATCCCTTATTTTACACCTACCCTTTGTCGACTCACTGTGTTTATGTTTTACATTAAATGCTGTGATGTTTATACTATCTATCTTAAAATTCTTGTCTTTTAAGAAAGATTTATTTTATTAGCTTTGTACATGTGTGGGCTTGTGTATGAGTATGTGTACATGAATGTGGGTGTGTGCGGTGACTGATGTACAGGTAGATGTGGGCCCACCCAGTGTTGGTGCTAGATTCAAATCACAGAAATATTTCTCTATATCTCTCTAGCCCTAAAATTATTGCTTTGTTCTTGTTGTTGCCTGTTTGCTTGTTTTGTTTTTAGTTTTTGAGACAGGATTTCTCCATGTAACAGTCCTGGCTGTTCTGGAACTTGCTCTGTAGAACAGGCTGGCCTTGAATTCACAGAGATCCTCCTACCTCTGCCTCCCGAGTGCTGGGTTTAAAGGAATGTACCACCACTGCCTTGCAAATTATTGTCTTTTAATAATATTTTCACTTTGTTATTGCTAAATATTTATTACGGATCATGATGACCTTCCTGGATTTTCCTATTTCTTTGTATGACTGGCATCTCCAGGTGAAATGCTATACACTTTGAATGTTTCGTTGTTGACTTCTTTAAGCGTTTTTCTTCCAGGCAGGACATTACCCCTAGACCAGCTCCAGCCCTAGCTTGTTGCTAAGCGCTGTTGTGATGGATGTACGCTGCCATCTGCCCCATGCTGCTTTACTTACACAGTGGTACCCCTTTCTACGGTTTCACCTCCCATGATTTCAGCTATCTTTAGTCAGTCAAGCTCTCAAAGTAGTAAATAGAAAATTCCAGAAACAAACAATTGATAAGTGTTTAAAACAATACACTGTCATAATTGTTTTTATTAGTTATGTAGTTATGATTATTAATCTCTTTCTATACTCAGTTATAAATTAAACTTTATCATAGGTATGCTTATATAGGTAGTGTATCTATAGGGCTCAGTACTAGCCTGGGTTTCGGGAACCCACAGGGAGACCTTGGAGCATTTCCCTATGGGTAAAGGGTAACCAATGTATTCCAAAGTTCTGACCTTACGAGGTTTCTACTGAATGCCCTGAGGTTCACTTCAGAAAGCCCCAAGCAGTAGCTCAGAATGCAGACTTCTCAGGATTTTGCAAGCTTTGATTACCCTGTAGTGGCTCTTTTTCTTCATACTTGGTCCTTGCACAGCCTTATCAAATCTCATCTGCACATAACAGCCTAGCATTCAGCCAATATTTCCAAAATACCATGAATATTCATGGAGCCATTTACTCATTCTTGAACCTTCACAGCTTCCCCTCAGGCACGGTTTCTCTTTGCAGTTCCACAAGCCTGCTATGCTCTGATTGGATGCTGTTCCCTGTGCCACAATAAGGAAAGGTCCCAGGAAGGAAGCTAGAGTGGTTTTGAGCCCATCTTACTATGTCCCCCCTCCAGAGGCTGTAATCATTAGGTGTTTATTTTTTTCAGGACTGAAAAGAATTCTTTAGAATGCTATATCCAATTATCCAATTCTTCATTGTTTAAGACAGAACGGTGCTTTGTCATTTATTGCTTCTTATACACTCTTCCTAATGAAGCATGTTATCCCCCACCCCACCCCACCCCGCCTCCATTGTATGGTAAAATATGAACAGCACATGGTTCTGGAAAATGGTTGAAATCCTGTCATTTACAACGACACGGATAGACCTGGAGGGAACAGAGTGAAATGAGCCAAGCACAGAGAGACAAAACACACGATTTCACTCAAATGTTGCATCTAAAAATAGGTGATCTGATAAAAACTGAAAGTAGCAAGAACAGAGGGGAGCAGGGGGAGTCCAGTGGCCAGTCAGCACGGGTGGCCAGAGGACGAAGTTGCCAGGTTCTACGGTACAACAGAGTGATGGCGGTTACAGGGTACAATAGGAAGGATTACTAATGACTAGGTCCAAGAAACCAGAAGCCTCCAAACCAGAATGACCACAGGTTCAGCATCAAATCAGTGTCAAAGGCCCGAGGACCCCCAACGAGCTGGTGGTCTCTGAGTCCAAAGGTCAAAAATCCTGGGGTCCGATATTTAAGAGCAGCAGGGAAAGACCACTGTGCTCAGGGGTAGAAGAGCTTGCCAGGCAGTGGTGGTCCACGCCTTTAATCCCAGCACTCAGGAGGCAGAGGCAAGTGGATCTCTGTGAGTTCAAGGCCAGCCTGGTGTACAGGCGGTAGATGAGCTTTCCTGTCCTGTCTGATGTCTAGCCCACAGGGTGTGCTGCCCACATTCTAGGTTTTCACCACTCATTAGCTCCCTTATATGCTAACCTTCTCTGGGAAACCCCTCTCGGACACACTCAGGAGCTGCAGATCTCTTCTGGTCTGCATGGCACCTCAAATTAACCAGCAACCAGAGGCTCGCTGTCTGCCAGAACCTTGTGGACAAGCTTTGAGAAGTTTTCCGTGCTTTGACTTGGAGGGATGTAGAAGTAGTTGCCTCCCAGGAGAACTAATGAGGCCATGGTCCAGAAACTGGGGCCTGGCAGACTGACATCATGAACTTCATAATGGGAACCTGGAAGGGAACGTGACACCTCATCAGACAACAGTGTGACAGATCTCAGGAAAAGGGACTACGCGTGACCACTCTCCACAGCAGCCTGGTGTTACACACACCTTCTCTGACTTGGAATCCACCTCAGGGAAAAGTTGACTACGGGTCTAATCTACACTGAAGTTGTTACTACCATAGGGGCTCATGAGGTAAAAATTAAATATCAAAACAAATGAATAAATTTGAGGAAAGATTTAGATATTTTTATTTACACGTGTTTATCTACTAACATGCCATGTTCTCCAGCAACGGATGCTATTCATTTCAAAACACTGGCAACTTGGTAAACAATAGTATGTGTTAAATATAATTTGTGTTCTTTAGTTATCAGTGAGGACTGGCACCGCTCATATACCACAGAGTGAGAATTAATTTTAAACCCACCACAGTGCCATGAATGGACATGAAACCGATGCAATTGACGTTTATAGCCTTGAATCTACGAATGAACTCACATGTGCAGAATTGTCAGGCACCAAATAGGTCACTTAAGAGGCAGATTCTCTGAGGACTGAAGATGTAGCTCAGTGGAGAGGGGGCTTGACTAGCATGCATGAAGCCCTTAGTCTGGCCCCTAACACTGCATAAACAGAGCTTATTGGCACATGCCTATGATCGCGGGAGGTGGAGGCAGGAGGACCAGAAGTTCAATGCCATCCGAGGTTACTTGCATAGTGAGTTCAAGGCCAGCATTGGATACATGAAATCCTGTTGGGTAGGTATTCTCACCAGACCTTCTGCCTGGACTATCAACCAGATGCTGGAAATAAGACCAGAGCACAAGGCCCAGTAGGATTCCAGATTTTGTTACTGTCATCATCTTGCTTCTCTTTCCCAATAAGCTGGTAAAACCAGTATGTGAGTCTTTGAACTAGACTCCGCATGAGCAGAGGCAAGTAATTCTCCATGTTGTGATATTTCTTTTTTGTATTAAAACTGTGCCCATTTGCACAGAGGTAATTGCTCAGAGGTAAGTGCAAACACCCCTCCCCCCCATTACACTCAGAGATAATACCCATTTTAAAATAATTTCCATTTAAAAACAAAATGGGGGCCGGCAAGGTGACTCAGAGGTTAAAGGTGCTTGCCACAAGCTTGACAACCTGAGTTTGACCTGCTGGACCCGTATGCTGGAAGGAGAAAACTGATGCCCACAAATTGTCCTCTGACCTCCACGGATGCCATGCATAACAAATGAATAAATACAACAACAACAACAAAAATAAAAATGATGGTGTCCACCTGCTTGTAACCCTACACTCAGGAGCCACAGGCAGGAAGATTGCAAGTTCAAAGCCAGCTAGGGGTACAGAGCCAAATAAAAACAAAGCAAAATGTATACAGGATAAATGTACCCTGGGGCTGGTAGAATAATTCACCAGGTAAGGCCCCTCCCATCAAGCCTGAGGATCTGAGTTTAATCGACAGGACCTACATGGGAGAAAATTCACTTCAGAAAGTTCCTCTGACCTCATGCTCTTGCTTTGGCATATGGTATACACACACACACACACACACACACACACACACACACATAGAAATTATGAATATAATTACCATTTTTAAAGACTGTTCCCCTGAACCACTACTCTAGAACAACTGTTGATTCTGTGTGCACCATCGTCTAGCTCTTGATCACATATTTGACACACCCATAATCCTGAATCATGACTCAGTTCTCACAGCATCCCCTATCAGTCTGCTATATCCAATCAACAACCCCCCTAAGTCATGAAAACAATGACTTGGCGCCACAGCCTTGTCTTCTACTTTTAACATTCGTTCACCCACTCGTTTAGGCAGCAACCATTTATGATGTTGGGCACCACAGGTGCAAATATAAACAAGGCTCTGTTCTTGCCCTTGGACTCTAAAAGTGCAGGTGATCGAGAATGTCATGGGCTTTCTGTGCCTTTTTCCAGCCTAGTACAAACTTTGTTTTAAATGCCAATTGCCCAGAAGTGGCCAGAGATGTATGCATTGGTTGAGTGAGTTACTTTCTTAAGGCATTAAAAGAAGAACCATGGGTGGGCAAGGTGATTCCTGGGTAAAGGCACTAACCACCACGTTTGACTGCCTGAGTTCCATCTGAGATCCACACGGGGCGAGGAGACAGCTAAATTCTAAGAGTTGTCGTCTTCCCTCCACCATGGCACATAGACTTACACTCACAAAATAAATGCACGTGAAAAAAATTTAAAGCAGAATCATGCCATGATCTAGAAGACTTGTGTCCACGTGGTGGTGTAATCTCAACCCAGCACATGCTTCTACTTCCTGCCACAGGAGGGTTCATCAGATAAAAATGTTCCTTTTAATGAGAAAAATAACTAAGCATTGAAAAGTGGAGAACAAGAAATACAAGATAAAAATAGGCCTTACCAGACTGCTTTACAGAAAATATTTTTAAGGAGTGAATTTGTTTTATTTGTTTCTTTGTTTGTTTGTTTAGATATAATTTCTCTGTGTGCTCTGGCTGTCCTGGAACTCACTTTATAGACAGACCAGCCTGGCCTCACACTCAGAGATCCATCTGCTTCTGCCTCCCAAATGCTTTGATTAAAGGTGTGGCTACCACTACCTGGCTAATGCATAGATTTGGAGGTAGGGTTTCTACCATATTTCACCCTTTCTGTATTGTATATTTCTGAGGAAGCCATCACGATGGCCATTAACCACACCATGCATTTCAGCTAAAACTCCAGGTCAGTTATGAGGAAATCTGACTTAAACTTCATGCCTAGAACTAATCACTGACCCTTCTTGGAAAGAAGAAAGAAGGAAAAAGGGAAACCCTCTTGTAGGGGCCCACAGAAGTGGGTCTGCTCCCCCTTGACTGAAGGTCGAGAGCTTAAGTCTGACTTAAGGAGCGGCTACAAACAAGCTAGCCTGACCTAGGGTGTGGTTACTTGGTGTTTTGGATATTATGATGGCCCATAGAACTGGGTCTGCTCCAGCTTGACCAAAGGTCAGAGAATTCAAACCTACTTCTGCTCCTTCAAGGATAAGACAGGAGGTTTGACCCAGGACGTGACTGCCTATAGGATACTTGGTCTAAGGTGTAGTCGTTGCAAGTCCTGCCTAAAACATCAGCATGCTTAACTCAGGAAATAGTGGCTTGATGTCTCAAGTATTGAAGCAAGTAATTGTTCTGTTTGTTCTTTGTATCATATTATAACAGTCTTTTGCCTTCTTTCCCCCTT